>NC_041389.1:676120738-676283680 GCF_002162155.2 Triticum dicoccoides
CGACCAGTTTGGAGGAGGCGAAGAAAATCGTGTGTCCTCTGGATTTACCGCACATGAAATACCATGTGTGCATGAACAATTGCATCATTTATCGGGACGAGCACGCGGAGTCTACCATATGTCCGGTGTGCGGTGTCACTCGATACAAGAAGAGGAAGAAAGCTCCTCGAAAAGTGGTGTGGTACTTTCCGATCACTCCTCGTCTGCAGCGGTATTTCGCGGACCCTAAGGTAGCAAAGCTCCTGCGTTGGCACGCGGATAGGGAGGAGAAGAAGCGAGAAGATGACGCAAATGATCCGGAGATAGATAAAAAAGACAAGATGCTGAGTCACCCTAAGGATGCGAGCCAGTGGCAAGCGTTGAACTTCGAATACCCAGAATTTGGGAACGATCCAAGGAACATCATGCTGGGCGCGAGCACCGATGGAGTCAATCCGTTTGGCAGCCAGAGAAGCACACATAGCACCTGGCATGTGTTCGTGTGGATGTACAACCTTCCCCCCTGGTTGTGCATGAAGAGGAAGTACATTCACATGAGTATGCTAATTGAAGGGCCGAAACAACCAAGGAACGACATCAATCTGTATCTGGGGCTGCTGAAAGAGGAGATTGACACGCTGTGGAAAACGCCGGCCAATACGTGGGACGCCGCAGAGAAAGAATATTTCCCTATGAGAGCCGCACTGCTCACGACGGTGCACGACTATCTTGGTTACGGATATCTTGCGGGGCAGGTAGTCCACGGATTTTCTGGATGCGTAAGGTGCATGGATGACACAACGTACCGCCAGCTAGATAGAGCACAACTCATGCTTCACGCGTTGGTTCAAGCAGAAGCTTCTGTTGTACCCTTTACATGAGGATTCTTCCGCGGAAGAACAACTCATATTCGCCTTGTCACAGGGCGCCGAGCACAACCTGATGACCTATGAGGCGTACGATATCAACGGCTACACATTCTACACCGAGGCCAAGGACATGAAGAGCGATGGTTATCAGAACTCCGGGGTAACGATGGAATCCTACACCAGTAACGACAAGGACAGATACTACGGAAGGATCGAGGAGATCTGGGAGCTGAGCTACGCTAGAGAGAAGGTCCCGATGTTCCGTGTCAGATGGGCCAAGAGCGTCCTAAAATAAGACCAGTATTTCACCACCATGGTTATACCCGAAGCCAAATCCAAGACCGCGGGCGCAAACGTCACCGTGAAAAATGAGCCATGGGTACTGGCTTCCCAAGTGGACCAATGCTTCTTCATTACCGACCCGTCAAAGACCAGTCGTGTTGTCATGAGGAGAGGCAAAAGGAAGATCATCGGAATGGATGGAGTAGCCAATGAGCAAGACTTCGACAAGTACGGCGACCCGAGGATCGAACATGACGACGATGATGAAGTAGCAGCATACACCACAAGAAGAAGCAGGACCACCCTACCTAAAGGACGTCCGTTCCACAGAAGAACTCCATTTGCGAAAAAGAAGGGCAAGAAGATTGTTAACAGATAGCTAGCTAAGATCGATTGTATTTAAATCGTAGCCTTCATTTCTCGATTGTATTTCATGGGCACTTTTTGAACTATCATGAATATTTTTAAATTTCATGGACACTCGATGTCGATCCCCCTCCATCTCGATCACTATCCCACCTCGCCAGATCCGGTCCCCCTCGCCGCCGAGCACCCCCCGGTCCACCGGCCGCCGCCGCCGACCCCCCGCACCCTCGATTCCCCTACTCAACCGCCGCCGCCGACCCCCCGCACCCCTCCCCTACTCAACCACTGCCACCGACCCCCCACACCCTCCCCCGCTCCACCGGCATTACTGTTTGACGATATTTTTTAAAAAAGTATTACTGTCTTATAAAAAAAATTATTGTTATGATTTAAACAAGTTTGAACATATTTAAACACAAATAAGTATCAAACAGCATTTTAAATGCATAAAAAAATTTGTGGAGCCTAGGAATCGAACCCAGGACCTCCTGGTGTGAGAACTGGCACCTGACCAGTCGAGCTAGTAGAGGGGAGTTGATGTGGATAAGGTCAGGTGGGAGATAACCTGTTGGCTCGAGCGGAAATAAAAAAAATACTAATGGCGCACCAGGTCGAGGTGCGCCATTAGCATGTATATACTTATGGCGCACCGAGGGGTGGTGCGCCATTAGTATTGTGCCCCCCTACTTCGTATCCCCTCTCTCTCCCTCGCCCGAGCCCTCGCCCTCGATCCCCTCTCTCTCCCTCGCCCGAGCCCTCGCCCTCGATCCCCTCTCTCTCCCTCGCCCGAGCCCTCGCCCTCGATCCCCTTCCCCTCTCCTCTCCCGACGCTGCCGCCCCGCCGCCCTCGACGCCGGCCAGATCCGCCGCCACCTCTGCTCGAGCTGCTCCCATCGACCACGCTGCTGCTCGCGTGCTTCTTCTCTCCCGCGACCCCGCCATTGAAGGTCTCGCAAGGTCCTCTTCTCCTCCCCCTCCCCCTTTGTTCGATTCGATTGTGCCGCCGTCAAGGTTCCCTGATGATGCTGGTTCCTCTCGCGCGCAGGCTGCACGCACCTCGGACCGCGTGTGCCTAGTTCTTCCCGGGACGCTGCCCCGACCCTACTACCCACGCCATCAGGGGAGCTCGTCAAGGTATCATCCCCCCTCTCTCTCTCTGCTCTCTCCATCTCTCATGCTCTGGCGTGTTTTTTTTCTAAGGGACGAAACTATGTTCTCTTGTTGCTATTGCTAGGTGTTTTTGTCTGCCATGTACGTACATACCTAGAGTAGTTGATTAGATGCAGAATTCTTTGTTTGCTGAATTGCTGAATTGGAAACTGTATCATCTGGTCTGCGTGTGACACGCCATTTTAGCAAATTCTTTGTTTCTCTTGTTCCATTGATACAATATCAGATCATGTCGATGCATTGGTCTGTATCCAATTACTCTGCTTTGCACTCCCGGTTTTTATTGTATTAAGAGTATCAGTATCTAGCGGTCTGAGCGTTGGTCTTTGGATTTAGCTTCTATCAACTGTGATGTCTATGCTGCAAAATTTCAATATGCTCTGTCTATACTGCAAAGCTGGTAAACATGGAGTTTCCATACTTTATATCTTAAGTGAAACTGAGCGTACTATCGATCCTTGTTCCAATTTTATCAGTTTGACTTTTGGTTCAACCAAATGAGTAATCAGAGTTTAGTTGCTACTGTTCTGGTGTAAGCTATGGCCAATATATATAACAGATTCTTTCACTTGTGTCTGTACCAAGATCAAATGTGTGGGGAGTTTCTCTTTGTTGATATATTATTCCAAGAACAATTGTATCAAGCAAGAATATTGACTAAGGCATTGTTGCAGAGATTCTGAGAATTAGCAAACGATTTTGTGTACTATCCTCTGTTCTTTCTTATTGGTGCGGTGATTGCTGAACACTTGTGCCAAGTAGCATTTTTTCCTTGTATAATTATATGGTGGTTGACTGAGCTGCTACTTTTTCCTTGTAGAAGATCGCAGGTCGAGTGGGAGGGATCCAGTTGCGACGACACCGAATCACTAGCAAGGCAGCTGCCTAGAATAATAGGTTGACTCACCTATATATACTACTATCTTGCATCTCTCTCTTGTTTCTTCTTCTATATACTACTATCTTGCATCTTCAATTTTTAAGTAATCTTGCATATGTTAGAAACTACATATATGGTCTCCGGTTTTCTTACCTCTACTCTAAAACACCAATGCATCAACAAAAGAAGATGGTATTTTTGTTACACTTTCAGTTCGTGTCAGCAGGGAGATATAATGTTTTACAATCTTTCTGGTTATATTGGAGTTAGGTTTTTTGAATATGAGTAGCAGTGACTTGGATATACCTTATGGAGTTGTAACAGTTCCTCTTGGTGCTTAGGTGCATTTTCTTTGTGTAACTTGGTTTAAAAAACAGAACCTTAATCAGCATGATCCTCTGACCTTAGAAGCAAAATAATCGATCTGACTGCTAGGAATCAGATGTATGTTTTTTAGCATCCCATCAGACTAGTTATGCGTCGTACGATTTGTTTCATCTCATATATGTTGAATATAATGCCAGAAAAGGTGCTTGGGTTAGTCTGTTAACTAAAAAAGTTCAGATTCAGAAACCTGTAATTTCTACTTTTATGCCTCTGTTACTCCAGTCAAAATTTTATGTTTGATGCCCATGGTAGTTGAGCTCTCACCTCACCTCACACAGCATGCATGATGCCACAATGTCTAGTACGTACTGCCAAGCAACTGGCAAATAATTATAGCTTAGAATAAATAAACCTGATGTAAGATAAGCATGGCATGAGCTTTAATTAAATAGCATAATACATGTTGGTAGTCCATCTCTCTCAAAAAAAATACATGTTGGTAGCAGATGATAGATACCAATCCATTGGATCATCAGACATATTAAAGTCCTTTTTTGAGCCCTTATTAGCTACTCACACTATTTGCCCCGCGGTTTCTCTGTCATGGCTACCAAGTGATTGACGGTGGGCTAGAAAAATAAAACCACCAAACTATCAGTAAAAGATGTGAACCAACATCTTTCATTGTTATGCATATCAAACACCAAGGGTTATTTTCACTTAAAGTTTTAGAATGGGTGCATTACAATTCAGTCTGATATCTAATAAGACACTCTGGGCTGATATAATTATGGAACAGAACCAACCATGATAAATAAAAGGTGATGTTGTCTATGCATTACCAAAAATGTATCTTTGTGAACAAATAAATTGGTACCAACAGCAATGCCATCTTACTGTAGAATTAGAATACATGGACATGATCAGCTCAGCTCCCAAACTGCCATTCAACACATCAATTTCCCCTTATGTAACTCCAGTCAAAATTTTATGTTGGTCTACCTAGTAGATGCCCATGGTTTGATTTTATGTTTGTTCCTATCAATACAAATGCTGAGCTATGTTCCATTTTTACTGTTCTTTGTGATAGTTTTTGCAACTTTACTTCCCATCTTAAGGCAAGCCCCATTTTTACTGTTCTTTGTTAGCAGAGCTGCTTGTTTCTAAGGACTTTGATACTATTTGGATCAAAGTTAAATGAGCACATAGATGACAAAAAAAAGTTCAGATTGTAAAATGTTCATTTTGCTGCTAGTGCCCATTTTGAGTAATTGCTTAGAGGGATGATCCTGTGTGAGCTGGTGGAGTGATTTGTTTTCTACATAAAGCTCTTTAGTCAGGCTAGTTTTCGTGAAATACACATGAAGCTTCACCAGCTCCTGTGGGTGTGGGATCCATGTGACATGTGACATTGCATCCATGTCCACCTGGGATAATGATTTTGCAGGTACCCCGAGAGGCCCTTGAGTTTGCCGGAATGTCGATTAACTTCCGTTCCGGCAAATTCGGGTACTCCATATGTCCTATTTTCAGCAAAGGTCATGCTGAAATTTTCCGTGAATTTTAGCATGACTTTGCTAAAAATAGGACATATGGGGTACTTGTGACTAATGCATGGGCCGGGGTATCTTAGTAGTTAATTAAGTAGGATCAAGTGCCCCGGCGTACTTGTGACTAATGCATGGCTTTTAGGGTGCCTCGGTGTCGATAAAAACCGAAATGATGAAAGGTTAGGCTTTTAGGGTGCCTCGGCGTCGAAAAACCCTCAATGATAAAAGCTTAGATTTTAGGATGCCTCGGTGTCGACAAACCCTAAATGATGAGACCATGATCTTGTTCCTTGACAATAACCAACTTTTTGACCAAACTTTGTTTCTATTTAGAGAGAAACATGGCCCACAACGATGAGGCCGGGGGTTCAGGCGGCAAGGCATTCTGGGAGCTGTCCCAGGAGATGGAGGAACAACCTCACTTGTATGAGGCCGCCGCCTTCCCCACCGATCCTGAGACCACGGATGGTGCCGCCGAGGATGACCACACTGATGCCACCACTGATGGTGCCGCCGAGGATGCCACCACTGATGATGGTGGCGCACGCACAGATGGCAGCCAGCCGAAGAGGCAACGGAAGGACCGGCGCCCGATCATGCTCCGCACCCTCAAGGAGGAAGTTACTGAAGTGGACTCCAACGGGAATCCAACGGCGCCCGAACGAATAGTCAAGGGGTACTCGCTTCAGCTCGGGTGCATTGTCCAGAGCACCGTCTCGATCAACACCGAGAACCTGAGGCATCCTGACCGAGGGAATTTGCGCAACCTCCTCTTCACGAAGCTGCACGAACGATACAAGTTTCCCGCTGAATTTGAAAACACAAGCCTCAAAGGGAATAAAGTGAACAATGTTGCCCTCACGAAGATGAGCAAGGCCCTATCTACTTGGAAAAGCAATGTGAAGAGAATGATCGAGAAAGGTGAGAGTTATCAGAAGATCAAGGAGAAAAATCCTTCGATCACCGAAGATGACTACAACGACTTCAAGATCAATTGCTCGAGCACCGCAAGATCCCAATCAAGTGAGTGGGGGAACAAATGCGGGAGCTGAACATAGGGGAACACACACTCGGTCCCGGCGGTTACAGAGTGGCGGAGCCTATATGGGACAAGGAGGAGGCGGACCATGCCGAGCAAGGCCTACCGCCCCTCTTCGATAAATATGGTGACAAGCAGACCAGGAACTTTGTCAGGGCCCGGTACAAGAAGGACCCGAAAACAAAGGAGCTTACCACGGATCCGAAGACCAGGCAGCTTGAGCTTGTTCTAGTAAGGAATACACCCCCGCGTAATTAGCTCCATATGGTTGCATTCTAATTAATGAAGCCAAATTTCTAAATGGTTCACATTCCTTCCGCAGGCGACTGAAAGCAGTAGCGCGGGGTCGACTAAGAGCAACCCTTAGGACACCACTCTAAATAGGGGGTTGAAAGTAATGAAGAACAAGGATAAGCTCAGTAAGCCGACGTCAGCTGGTCGTGTGGCCGGCAAAGGCTTGTCGACAAAATGGGGGTCATACTATACCGCTGGTGTGCGGAAGGAGAAAAAGACCAGCTCGGAAAGCCAGGCGCGAGAGGTTCAAGAACTCAAGGAACAGGTGGCGCGGATTCCGGAGATTGTCCAAGAGCAAGTGGAACAACGACTCGGAGCGACGATCACCGCCCTTGTGCCTACCTTGATCTCGGGGTTGAGTGCGTGGATTGCGGGCGGCCAACAGGGGCCGCCCCCGATTCCTAGCTTCACGGCCAGCAACTCGCATAATGCGATGGCGGGGCCATTGGTGCCTCCGGCGGAGGCGACATTGGTGTCTCCGACACCGGCACGGGAGCTTAATGCACCCGGGTGTATGCCGGCCGGCACCTCTGCAGCAAGCGGCACCTCCGTCAACTGCACGCCCGCCGTTGGCGGTGCGTCGACATTAGCCGAGCTCGACGCCATCATCACGGTAACTAATTAAGCCTCTCTCGGCCGAGGACTTCATCTCCTTGCCTTTGACTGGGCATCCCTGACGCCCTACATGTTTTCGCAGGGCGCCGCCGACGTTCCGTGAACTCTCCTCCACTTCGTGAACAACGAGTTGGTCGATGTCGCCAAGGGCAAAATCGTTCAACCGGGCAACCCCTTGTTCCACGGTACCCAGATGCCACCCAACTTGTTTAGGGTTCAACTGGTTCGGGTGCTGCCAGGCTGCGACGACTTGTTACCTCCGATTCGACCCGTCGGGGCCGACGATGAAGACGTGATGACCCTCAGCGCCTGCCTGAGCTGGCCCCTGCTTTGGCCGAAGAGCCAGATTCGTTTGGGGGCGGGGGACACCACCCCAAGGACAACACCACCAGTCGTGCCGGCGCCAAGTCGGCCCCATGGCAAGACCACTGTAACGGTGCCGGACATCCCTATGCCACTGGATCCAAACATGCATATGGCACGGGATCAGAACGACGATGATGATACATTTGGCAACGTCGATCAGTACTTTGCCGATCATGGGTACGATGGCGACTTCATGGGGCCTCCTTCTCAAGAACCAAACCCAACAAAAGACGTGTGCGATCTAGCTGGTACCGCGGAGAAGCCAAGTTCCAACAGGCGTCGTCTGACGTTCAACTCTTAGGAGACGCCTCCAGCTGCCGACTTCACCGAGCCTCAGATAGGCGAGGTGCGAAATATTATCAGCCCCAACACACTCAAGAAGGCGGTCTGCGAGCAGAACTCGGTCCCATTACAGGAGAAGAAGAAGGCACGCAAAAGAAAGACTAAGAAGGGTGCGAGCCAGCCGGCACCGAGTACGATCCGTGCTCAGGACGGGCCACCTTCACCGCAGGATATCTCCAGGAGGGTGCATGTGGCGGGTAGGGCGATGCTACCGACAAATATGCTCAATGCTGCAACCGGTGCTATGCGGAGTCTGCATGACAGTGTTCTTTCTTTGGAGAAGCGGCGTCTCAGGGAGAAGGATGTGGCATACCCAGTTTTCGCGGCCAAGGTGCCAGAGGGCAAGGGCTTTGTGGATAACTCCATCGGGCGTACGATCGTCCTACGTTTTGATGACATCCATGCTATGTTGAACCTTCATCCGCTGCACTACACCTTCGTTCGGCTATTTTCGCTGAGTATGGAGATGCGGATCATTCACGACAAGACCCCGGACATCGTGATAGTCGACCCCTTCTACATGCATGCCAAGATCTTGGGCAGCGCTGGGGACCGGCAAGTCGTGAGTTCTTACCTCGAAGGCGTCATTCTGGCAAACCAAGATAAGGATAACTTCCTCGTGCCTTACTTTCCCGAGTAAGTCCTCCCCTCAACCAGACCGTAACATATGAATTCTTACATTTCGATCGTTTTTCTTTTAACACTCCGTGTTTTCTGCAGTGACACACGTTGCACGCTCATCCTCCTAAGCCCCAAATATTCCATGGCCACGTATTTCGACCCGGACCGTCAGTCGAACGTAGACTACACAAATGTCAAGAAGGTTCTTGATGATGTTCTCCCCGGCTACGCCAAATCTGGAGGCACCTTCACCAGGCCTATTCGTAAGTACGGCAAGCACGTGTTCTCCCACAATACGATGTTCTGCTGCGTCAAGCAGCCGCCTGGCGGTCAGAAGGGTGCCTACTACGCCATCCATCACATGCGGGCGATCGTACGGGACCATCATCAACTTCTGCTACCGAGTAAACTCAAAGATTGGGCTGCGAGCGTGTCAGCAATCCAGGACGCGGACCTCCGACAAGAATTCTTTCGCATCCAGTCGGAGTTTGCGGAAATCATCCATCAAGATGTCCTTCTTACCTCGGGGCAGTTCTACCTCAGAAATCAACCGTCCAACAGTGACATCGACACAATGCTACAAATGCAGGCTGACAACAACCGTTATTTCATGACTCCCACGATAGACGGCGGCTTCATCCATGCTCCGGTCCCTTGAGTCGAGTCGAAAGCAGTGATGCTGTGTCTAGTTCTGAAACATCGATTGGCTCATGTTGTAATTAAACTTTAATGAACTTGTAGTATGTCTCTTTGGTTTCGAGAGTCGTTCAACTTAGATGTAATCGATGCTATTAATGTCTTGCTTTTCTCTTCCGATCATTCTGTTGCATAATTATATATTGCTTATGTATTGTCTGTGAATTGGTACTAACGTTTCGTTTGGCTAGTGCATAGCGATGCCGACGTATGTCGTGTACAAGGGTAAGGTTCCCGGAGTCTACGATGACTGGGAGGAGTGTCGGAGACAGGTTCACCGATTCAGCGGTAACAGTTACAAAGGGTACACCACTAGGGCCGAGGCCGAATCTAGATACGCCCGCTATCTAGCGGGAGAGGGGAGGGAGCGTTGGAGGAACCGGATGAAGACGAGTTTCATCGTGATGATGCTCATCGTGATGACCGCAGCTCTCTTCTATGTGATGGTAGTTTAGATGATCGATATCGACTTGTAATGTGAAGACAAACTCGCTACTCGCGGTCTCGAGACTTGTAATATAATGTTCTATCTTTGTTCGGTCTTTTCAATTCGGAGACTAATATGATGAATTGTATTTGGAGACTAATATGATGAATTGTATTCAAAGACTAATCTTCTATTGTATTCGATGAATCTGTTGTTGATGTGTGCTGTCTATATTTTGTCAAATTATACATTTTGTAACCTGTGCAAAAAACAGAAGATAAAAAAATAAAAAAAACCTAATATTCATACTAATGGCGCATCACATGACAGTGTGCCATTAGTATGACAAAGCATACTAATGGCGCATCACTGGTAAGTGCGCCATTAATATGCCATGGTTACTAATGGCGCATCCAGTGGTGGTGCGCCATTAGTATGCCAAAGCACCTGGATATACATGGCCCCTGGGAGGCATACTAATGGCGCACCCTGGCCTATACTAATGGCGCACCAGGTGGTGCGCCATTAGTAAAAATTACTAATGGCGTGCTGTTAATGGCGCACCACAGATGCGCCATTAATGGCCATACTAGGTGCGCCATTAGTAGGGGTTTTTCTAGTAGTGAAGGAAACAACGAAACCACACAGTCTTCGCGTTCCATTTTCTTCACGTAATGTCTTCTCATGTCATAGTCTTCAATATGAATATCTTCTCATACCACCATTGTCTTTAATGTCTTCATACATTTTTAGGGGTCATCTCCAGTAGGTAAACCGAATCAATGAGGGACACTACCTGCGTTATCCTGCAATTCTCACAAACGCATTAGTCCCTCAACCAACTTTGTCGTCAATACTCCAAAACCAACTAGGGGTGGCACTAGATGCACTTACACATAGTTATTAGCTATTTAGCTTCTTCTCTCTTTTTGGATCTCAATACAATGTTCTCCCCCTCTCTTGTGGAGATCTATTCGATGTAATCTCTTTTTGCGGTGTGTTTGTCGAGATCCAATGAATTGTTTGTTTATGATCAGATTTATCTATGGATAATAATTGAATCTTCTCTGAATTCTTTTATATGATTGAGTTATATTTGCAAGTCTCTTCGAATTATCGGTTTGGTTTGGCCTACTAGATTGATCTTTCTTGCCATGGGAGAAGTGCTTAGCTTTGGGTTCAGTCTTGCGGTGTTCTTACCAGTGACAGAAAGGGTTGCAAGACACGTATTGTATTGTTGCCATCGAGGATAAAAAGATGGGGTTTATATCATATTGCTTGAGTTTATCCCTCTACATCATGTCATCTTGTTTAATGTGTTACTCTGTTCTTATGAACTTAATACTCTAGATGCATGCTGGATAGCGGTTGATGTGTGGAGTAATAGTAGTAGATGCAGGCAGGAGTCGGTCTACTTGTTGCGGATGTGATGCCTATATACATGATCATGCCTAGATAACGTCATAATTATTCGCTTTTCTATCAATTGCTCGACAGTAATTTGTTCACCCACCGTAATACTTATGCTCTTGAGAGAAGCCACTAGTGAAACCTATGGCCCCCGGGTCTATCTGTTATCATATTTGCTTCCAATTTACTTTTATTTGCATCTTTATTTTCTGCATCTATATTATAAAATACCAAAAATATATTTATCTTATAATATTATCTCTATCAGATCTCACTTTCGCAAGTGGCCGTGAAGGGATTGACAACCCCTTTGTCACGTTGGTTGTGAGTTCTTTGTTTGTTTGTGAAGGTTCGTGGGACTTGTTGAGAAGCCTCCTACTGGATTGATACCTTGGTTCTCAAAAACTAAGGGAAATACTTACACTACTGTGCTGCATCACCCTTTCCTCTTCAAGGAAAACCAACGCAAGCTCAAGACGTAGCAAGAAGGATTTCTGGCGCTGTTGCCGAGGAGGTCTTCGCTCAAGTCAAGACATACCAAGTACCCATCACAAACTCGTCTCCCTCGCATTTACATTATTTTCCATTTGCCTCTCGTCTTCCTCTCCCCCACTTCACCCTTGCCGTTTTATTCGCCCTCTCTTTCCCAATCTCCTCTCTTTTCCGTTTGCCGTTTTCTGTTTGCTTGTGTGTTGGATTACTTGTTTCCATGGTGCAAGATAATACCAAATTGTGTGATTTCTCGAATACCAATAATAATGATTTCCTTAGTACTCCGATTGCTCCTCTTAATGATGTTGAGTCTTGTGAAATCAATACCGCTTTGCTGAATCTTGTTATGAAAGATCAATTTGTCGGCCTTCCTAGTGAAGATGCCGCTACTCATCTAAACAACTTTGTTGATTTGTGTGATATGCAAAAGAAGAAAGATATGGATAATGATATTGTTAAATTGAAGCTATTTCCGTTTTCACTTAGAGTCATTCTAAAGTTTGGTTTTCATCTTTGCCTAAAAATAGTATTGATTCTTGGAACAAGTGCAAAGATGCTTTTATCTCTAAGTATTTTCCTCCCGCTAAGATCATCACTCTTAGGAACGATATTATGAACTTTAAACAACTTGATCATGAGCATGTTGCCCAATCTTGGGAAAGAATGAAATTGATGATTCACAATTGCCCTACTCATGGTTTGAATTTATGGATGATCATACAAAATTTTTATGCCAGTTTGAACTTTGCTTCTACAAATCTTTTAGATTCGGCCGCCGGAGGTACGTTTATGGAAATCACTTTAGGATATGCTACAAAACTTCTTGATAATATTATGGCTAATTATTCTCAATGGCATACCGAACGATCTACTAGTAAAAAAGTGCATGCTATAGAAGAAATTAATGTTTTGAGTGGAAAGATGGATGAGCTTATGCGATTGCTTTCTACTAAGAGTTCTTCTATTGATCCCAATGATATGCCTTTATCTACCTTGATTGAGAATAATAATGAATCTATGGATGTGAATTTTGTTGGTAGGAATAATTTCGGAAACAATGCTTATAGAGGAAACTTTAATTCTAGACCGTTCCCTAGCAATTCCTCTAATAATTATGGAAATTCCTACAATAATTCTTAGGGTTAATTATCCTTTTGCCCTCAGTGGTGTCTCTGTGCTCAGTTTTGCCCTCGGATGCAAACTGTGCTCAGTTTTGCCCCTAGTCCATGCACAGCTACTATGATGAGGCCAAACGGCCATATTTGAGTCCATTCCATCCGCCATCGTTAAGTTGTGGGTCCAGAGCTTACACATGGGACCGCGTGGACGTGGGTCCGGAGCTAACATGTAGGCCCGTGCAACTAAATCCCCAAATCATTCATAGCTCACTCTGCCCATCTGCTTCCCCGCCGGCTGGCTGGCCTGCACCGCCGCCGGCACTTGCGCCGCGGCCAGGACCTACCCCGCCACCAGCTGCACGCCTACAACACCGCTACCTTTCTGCGCCCACGCTCCACGGCTGCCTGCGATGCCCGCCACCTTCCTGCGACACCACGGGTGGGGCGCCCGCCACCTGCTCGACCCGCGGCGCGGCTTCCTTCCGTGCGCCCGGCCGGAGCGCTCAAAGGTGGGGGGCTGCTGGAGCTATTTGAACTAGGAGGAAGAACCCTAGGGCGAAATGGAGAGCAGCGGCGACCCCGGAGTATTTGGCAAGGCAGGCATCGGGCCGGAGATCCGTCACGTCCACGACTGGGTTCCCGAGGGGTAAGTCTCGCCTCCTGTTTAGATTGAGCTTAGTTGTGCATTTGAACACTCGATTCGAGTAGGTTTGCCCAATTAGTGTGCTGATTGCGTCTCTATTTTTCGCCGGTTAGGATGGAGTTGCGGTTTGCTTTCTTGATGCACATTAGAAGGGACTGGTACACGTTTGATGCAAAGGATCAGAAGAAATACCAAGGAGGTTTTGATTATCGGTTGCCAATGGCTAGTAATTGGAGTTTCAGACAATTTGGGGAGGTAATTTGTAGCCAATATCGTTGGGGTTTGCTTGATGAAGTGGTATACAAATACTATGATGGGGAAAAGAAATGGGTGACAGTTAGTAATGATGAAGAGCTAGCTACCATGTTTGTTAGGCATAAAGAGAAAGAAAATTTTCATGTGAGGATGCAAGTTGATGTGCTTGAGCAGGCATTTGGACCTAGGATGACGGGTGCAACATCTCGGGGAGAACCAAGTCGTCATAATGGCATCTCTAGCCGGAACAGTTCAGTTGGTGCACGACGACGTGGTGGCACGACAAGTGTGGACAACAGCAGTAGGGTCCCCCTTGAAGTGGAGCATGATGACTACAATTCTGGGGTTGATGAAGAGAAGCTATATTCTGATGTTATTCGGAATTTACGACGGGCACCTCGGGCTGATAACCAAGATGAGGCTCACAATGCAGTCCGTGTGGATGATGATGCGGTGGGTGAGGACGAAGACCTTGCAACTGTTGAATGGGACCCTTTGAACCCTAATTTGGAAGAAGGTGCAGTTTTTGCATCCATGAATGAGTGTAGAAATTCACTTGTGACATACTGCATCAAGGTAGAACGTACTTTCAAAGTTGACAAGAGCAATCAAGTACATTACAGAGTGCACTATCCGACTGAGGGTTGTCCATGGAGGTTGCTCGCATCTAAAATGCGAAATAGCACTAATGTTCAGGTCAAAGTGAACCCTTTTAAGCGCACATGCCAGGAATCAACCCTTAGGAAGGATACAATCAGTAGAGCTAAGTCAAGATGGGTGGCAGAAGAAGTAAAGAAGTGGGTGAAAGAAAACCAGCAAGTGGGTCGAAAGGAATTGCAGAAGAACATCAAAGATAAATTCAAGATAGATTTACCATACATGAGGTTGTTCAATGGTAAACAACATGCTATGGATTCTATTTATGGTAACTGGCAGGAAAGTTTTCAATTGTTGTATTCATTCAAAGGTGAAGTGGAGAGGACAAGCCCAGGTAGTATTGTAGATATTGATCACACACCATGGAGTACACATTCAGGGGAGTGACAAAGACTAAGGAATGCTTTAGGAGGGTTTTTGTCTGCTTTGAGGCTTGTCGCCGGGTTTTTTGGCAGGTTGCAAGCCTTATTTGGCTATTGATGCCACTTTTCTCATAGGGCGGTTTAAAGGACAGTTAGTAGCTGCTTGTGCAGTTGATGCACACAGTTTTGTATTTCCAGTCGCCTATGGTGTGCTGGAGACAGAGTCTGAGGAGAGCTGGACTTGGTTTTTGCATAATCTGCGCTGGTCTATTGCACATCCCAATGGGTTGGTGATTCATACAGATGCCTGCAAAGGTTTAGAAGTGGCCGTGGACAATGTGTTCCCTGGAGTAGAGCATAGGGAATGCATGCGTCACCTTGCTGCAAATTTCATGAAGAAATTCAAAGGAAAGGTGTATACCGTCAATTTATGGCCAGCATCTTTGACTTGCAGTGTGAAGAAGCACAACTACCACTTGAGGCATTTATACATGAATCCCAAAGTGAAAGAATACTTGGAAACACACCACTCCAAGTTATGGGCCAGAAGCCAATTCCGTGAACTGAGCAAAGTTGACTATGTGCACAATAATCTAGCAGAGTCTTTCAACTCAACGATCCGGAAACTAAAGGGTCATTATTTGGTGGATTTACTGGACAGGATAAGGATAGAATACATGCAGAAATTTCATTATCGTGCAGGAATAGCCGAGGCAAAATTCATGGGCCACATTATCATCCCTGCTGTGATGAATGAACTGATATAGAAAACAATAGGCTTGGAAATGAACATGACTCTTTGCTCGGGTACCACAGCAGAGATATCATATTTGGATAAAGAGAAGAGGGAATGGAGATATCCAGTGGATTTAGAAGCTAGAACTTGCAGTTGTAGGCAATGGCAGATAACTGGGTTGCCATGCATTCATGCCTTGTTTTTCATCACTTCTCTCCCTGGTCCAGCAGGGAACATTCAGCAGTATGTGCATGATTACTACTCTATTGCAAGGTTCAAAGCCACATATGCTTATGCCTTGCCTGCTATGGAGGGAAAACAACAATGGGACATGGTGGACCCTGGATTCAAGCTTTGCACTCCAGATCTGAAGAGAGCAGCAAGTAGACCAAGGAAGAGCCGAATCAAACCTCGCAGCGAAGGAGATGGACTTGGAGCGAGGAAGCGTAAGTGCACAAGATGTGTTGGGTCTGGTCATTTTGGTAAGTATTGTGATAACACAGTAGATCCAGCGTTCGGAGAGAGTTTCGATGAAGGCTTCGATGAAAATGATGGACAGTAGCCGGTTGCATCAGATGAGGATTTTGACGAGGTTCGAAATGATGATGGTCAACAGCCGCGTGATTTTGACGATGATCCAAGTGAGGCTCCAAATAGTGATCATGGTGATCCAAGTGAGGCTCCAAATAGTGATCATGGTGATCCAAGTGAGGCTCCAAATGATGATCATGGTGATCCAAGTGAGGCTCCAAATGATGATCATGGTGATCCAAGTGAGGCTCCAAATGATGATCTTGGTGATCCAAGTGAGGCTCCAAATGATGATCATGATGATCCAAGTGAGGCTCTAAATGGTGACCAACCTTCTGTTGTTGTGAGTTCTGCTAGGTATGTAAATTTTGCAAGGGTCAAATACTATTGTACATTTATGGGTCACTTGACATGATCTCATTACCCTTTATGTTTTGCACAACTCTATGATAGGTTTGAAGAAGATGCACAAGGTACCGACAACCAAGAGGAGAAGAGAAGAAGCAATGAGCACGAGGTGCACGAGGAGCAAAGTGATGGCAAGAAGCTCAAGGAACAGACAGAAGCCCGAACGCTATATGTGAATAATTATGAAACATTATGAATAATGTTGTATTTCTGTTGGATGATGTTAGAACTATGTTTAACATGATGTTTAAATCTGTTGGATGATGTTTGAATGAGCACATGGTTTTTCTTTTTTTTGATTTTTTTGAATTTTGTTTTGCTCATTTGAATTCTGGTCAAACCTAACTTTGACCAAGATTTAAACAAGTCTAAAACATCAAAATGAAGAACTAAGCCTAGATCCTTCTTAGTCAATCCAAAATGAAGCTGTGGTGAGGTTTTTGAAATTTTCATGAAAAATGTGCTAAAATGAGGGTCCAAAGGTAGGGTAAACGGCCTCATCTCTAAGCAAGGTTTTTTTCGACCTTGTCTAAATCAGCCAAATAACTTTCCTAAACATATATTCTATATATTCTATATATACGGTCTATGTGCGCTGGTTTTTCCATTTTTTGATTTTTTTAAATTTGTTTTGCTCATTTGAATTCTGGTCAAACTTAACTTTGACCAAGATTTAAATAAGTGTAAAACATCAAAATGAAAAACTAAGCCTGGATCCTTCTTAGTCACTCTAAAATGAAGCTGTGGTCAGTTTTTTGAAATTTTCATGTTTATTTCCCCAAAACACTTCTCTTCACTTCATACAAAAGAGTTTGAGATACTCGAGATATCATACAATACACATGAACTTATCGTTTAAATGTATGTAAACCTTGTTTATCAACTTAAATCGTTAGTATATGACATAAGAAGACTATGTGCGCAGGTTTTTAATTTTTCTGATTTTTATTTAATTTATTATGCTCATTTGAAATCTGGTCAAACATAGCTTTGACTCCTCCAAACCCCTCCCAAACCCCGCTAACCCTAGCGCTGAACCAGGACCGTTCATCTAACCCTAGCGCTAAACAAGGGCCGTCGATCTAACCCTTCTAGAAGGAATCTGTGGGGAGGGTGGGCGATCCGCGAGATGCAATCTGATTGGCTGGGAGATTCGTTTTTTTAAACAAATATCGGGCACACTGGATGGACCGTTGGGCCGTCTCGTTGTCTGGGCCTGAGACCGCTGAGACCGCAGTAAATAGCCCGTCTCAGCCTTTCCAGGCCTTGCATGCATGCATGGGAGGCGGCGACGTGCATACGCTGCAACGTGGGTTTGCATGCACGGGAGGCTGTGACGTGCATGCATGCGAGTGAGGTGAGCGAGGCGTGCTAGGAGCGCTAGGCTACCGAGGCCATCTAGGTGGTTCAACGAGTCAGATGCACTGTTCGGTCAAAGAGTTTGTCTCATACGCTTCATCTTTTTAATATCTTTCGTGAGAATGATGGTAAGGAAAATTGTGCTCAAGTGCTAGAAGAACAAATCTATAAAATGTTTGTCACTAAATCTTTCAATGATGAGAATGATTGCAATGTTGTTAGTATGAATTCCTTGAATATCCATGATGCTAATGATATGCAAAGCTACAAGCTTGGGGAAGCTATGTTTGATGATTATGATATTTTTTGTCCCCCAAGTTTTGATGAGAATATTTATTATGATGAAAGCATGCCTCCTATTTATGATGATTATATTGATGAAAGTGGGTTTGGAAGAGTGTCAACTTTAGGAGGTATTGATCCCACTATTTTGGAGGATAATGAATCTTATTGTGATGAATATGAAAGTGGATTTGGAAGAGTGTCAACTTTATTTAGTGATGATTCCACTATTTCGGAAGAGGTTCCAATTGATTATGAGAACAAAGTTGCTATCTATGATGATTATTGTGATGACTTGTATGCTATTAAGAATAATGATAACCATGAAACTTGTCATCATGATTTTAGTTTTCAATTGGATTATGCCTCGCATGATAGTTATTTTGTTGAGTTTACTCCCACCATTCCGAATGAGAAGAGTTTTGCTTATGTGGAGAGTAATAAATTTTCTATGCTTGTAGATCATGAAAAGAATGCTTTAGGTGATGGTTATATTGTTTAATTCATTCATGATGTTACTGAAAATTATTATGAGAGAGGAACATATGCTTGTAGAAATTGCAATAATGCCAAGTTTCCTCTCTATGTGCTTAAAATCTTGAAGTTGTGCTTGTTTTACCTTCCTATGCTAGTTGATTATTGTTCCCATAAGTTGTTTGCTCACAAAATCCCTATGCATAGGAAGTGGGTTAGACTTAAATGTGCTAGTCATATTCTTCATGATGCTCTCTTTATGTTTCAATTCTTATCTTTTATGTGAGCATCATTGTCATCATCATGCCTAGCTAGAAAGGCATTAAAGAAAAGCGCTTTGTTGGGAGACAACCCAATATTTACCCTGACTATTTTTGTGTGTCCACATGATTATGCTACTGTAGTAAGCATGTTTTATAGCTTTTGTTTCAATAAAGTGACAAGTAGGACCTTTGGGAAGACTTGGGTGAAGTTTATGTGATCTTGCTGTAAAAAACAGAAACTTTTGCGCTCACAAGATTAGCTGCCATTTTTTACTGGAGAATGCTTTTAGGTTGACTCTTTTTGCAGATTAGTAATAGACAAATTCCTCAGGTCCACCAATTTATTTCATAATTTTTGGGGTTCCATAAGTATACGTTTGATACAGATTACTACAGACTGTTCTGTTTTTGACAGATTCTGTTTTCATTGTGTTGTTTGCTTATTTTGATGAATCTATGGCTAGTATGTAAGGGTATGAACCATAGAGAAGTTAGAATACAGTAGATATTACACCAATAGGAATTTAGAATGAGTTCGTTACAGTACCTAAGTGATGATTTATTTTCTTATACTAACGGAGCTTACGAGTTTTGTTTTGAGTTTTGTGTGGTTGAAGTTTTCAAGTTTTGGGTAAAAGATTCGATGGACTATGGAATAAGGAGTGGCAAGAGCCTAAGCTTGGGTATTCCCAAGGCACCCCAAGGTAATATTCAAGGACAACCAAGAGCCTAAGCTTGGGGATGCCCCGGAAGGCATCCCCTCTTTCGCCTTCGTTCATCGGTAACTTTACTTGGAGCTATATTTTTATTCGCCACATGATATGTGTTTTGCTTGGAGCGTCATTTTATTTTGTTAGTATTTTCTTGCTGTTATTTAGATTAATTTTTTGCATCTTTATTTTGAATAAAAATGTCAAGGATAGCCTTTACCATGCTTATTTTGCTAGTAGTATACATGTTGCTGTTTGAAAACAGAAAGTTTACCGCTGTTGCAAAAATTCCCTAGAAAAGTCAGAGAATGATATAATGTTAAATCTTTTTTAATATTGAGCTATGATAAATCTTCTACAGCTTAATATTTTTCTTATAATTTTTGGAGTTAGGTAAGTATTGATACTCTTGCATTCTTTATAGACTGTACTGTTTTGGCAGATTGCTGTTATGGTTGCATTGTTTGCATATGTTTGCTTGTTTAATGATTCTATTTGAGGATAGGAGTGTTAAATATGCAGAGGCATTTAGTATGCAATGTTGAATAATAATTTTAGTGATTTGTTACAGTAGAAAATGATAAGGTTTTGCATTGGTTTATACTAACCTATCTCACGAGTTCTTATTGAGTTTGTTGTGAATGAAGCTTTTGATAAGAAATAGAGAAACCATGATATGAGAGGAATTAAGGAGACACAAAATTTAAAGCTTGGGGATGCCCAAGGCACCCCAAGATAATATTTCAAGAAGTCTCAAGCATCTAAGCTTGGGGATGCCCCGGTAGGCGTCCCACCTTTCTTCTTCGACAATCATCGGTTAGTATCGGTTGAGCCTAAGTTTTTGCTTCTTTACATGAGTTGTGCTATCCTTGCAATGTCGTTTTATTTTGTTTTGCTTGTTGTTTGAACACAATACCAAGATCTGAAATTCTTAAATGAGAGAGAGTCTTCACATAGTTTCATAATTATTTAGCTACTCATTGATCTTCACTTATATCTTGTTGGAGTAATTTTTCATTTACTCGTGTGCTTCACTTATATCCTATGAGTAAATGGTTGAATGAGTTGAATGTCATAAATCTGAAATTATATATGTCTCATTTACTTATCCCATGGGTAGAAATGACTTCACATCTAAGAAGTAGAGGGTGTAAATTTATTGACGGTTAGCAAGCATTGTATTGGTCATTTGAACAATTCATGAAAGAATATTGAAGGAAGAGAGATTTCACATATAAATATACTATCATAGACATCTATACCTATACTAATTACAGACTCCCCAGAAATTACCACATTAATTAGTAATTAAGAACCATTCATCTTAAGTGGGACCGAATTATTACGGTGGAGATCAACCCGTTTATCTAGGACCCAAATCTTATATTCTTTTACTAATTAGATTAGATCTGGGCCTGATTCTCAACAAAAAAAACTGAGCCTGCACGTTGATTCTCATAAGACACTTAAACTTAGCCTCCGGATATTAAACTGTGGTTTAGATAAAAATAAGCAACCGTGATAGAGTCCTCATAGTATACGGTGCAATTCCACCCAAAATTTAAAAAACTGTGCATGCACCATCGCTAAGAAAAATTATAGATGCACCATCGCTCCCTCATGGCTTGATGCGTGTCCTCTCTCCCCTGCTCTAGCCCCTCCTCCTCGGGTCTGCCACAG
The DNA here is from genome assembly GCF_002162155.2 of Triticum dicoccoides. Classification (NCBI taxonomy): domain Eukaryota; kingdom Viridiplantae; phylum Streptophyta; class Magnoliopsida; order Poales; family Poaceae; genus Triticum; species Triticum dicoccoides. Next base: position 676,141,942 of record NC_041389.1, read on the forward strand.
CCCACGCCAATCTCCCTATCCCACAGCAACCCAGCGGCGACGACGAAGCACCCAATCAACCTAACTTTCTCAGATCGATCCACCTGCAGTATATGTCTAACCTCTTGCTTTCCCATCAACACTTGATCGTTTCTGCCCCATGCTACCCCAAGCAACACCAAAATACGTAGACGTACACACCAGTCAGCCGGCAAGAAAATAAACGCATGCATCCAGAGGAGACATCGCTTTATGGACAAAGGTACGTGATTTGCATTTTCTCTGTTGCATCATGGGTAGATTAGTATAGAAATATATAAATGCCTAATTAAGCTAGCTGCATACATAACCTATGACCGGATTACATGTCCTTACATGAATCAAACAAGACGATGTCATGCCTGTATGGATCCTAATTAGTATTGCTAACACTGTGCCTCCCTTTGTCCTCCAGGTCATTCTCGGGTGAGAGATTGCAAGGATATTCAACAATATATTGGAATTTAGTACTAGATATTGATGAAATATTGATTATGAGCAGCGACCAATCCAGTAGCGCAATGTGGAGGATAGGGATTACGACATGTTTTGCCGGGTGTATTCACCAAGTTAGAATTTAGTTATTGATCTTCTGTACGTGAGTGAACTGGTAACTACTTACAGGAAAAGGTGTGCAACATCATCAACGGATTTACATGTTCATTCAGACATGTAAACATAAATCGGGTCATCCCCATGCGAAATTGTGAGGGGTTGCGATGCAGTCTGCCTATATCACCAAGTGCATGATCTAGGAGGTATTTATCCTTTCTACTTGATCCAATATGCGACCATGCTGATAGGATAGTGATTTTTATTGCTTTTAGCTTCTTCAGACTTAAATATAGTTTTTCCTGTCCCCAAAACTGTTGCAAAGCATATATAAGTGGTGATGTAGCTTAGAGAAAAACGTCTTTCAAATATATACTACCTTCCCTAAAAAAACTGAATTGTCAACTAGACTGCATAAATCTGTACCTATACTAATTAGTTCTAGCTTAGATGATATTGCTTCCTCCCGCAGCGTGATCATATACTCCAATTACTTTAACTTGGCTGGTGTATTTTAGTTTATGCCTTATGCTCTCGAATTATTGGCACTCAATTTCCAATCAGTTTTTAACAAAACATGCAGGAGATCAAAGCATGGACTCACTAGCACGTGCCTCCTATTAATATTTCATGAATAGGACTGGATTCTTCATATTGTACTTTTGTTCAGAGGACTTGATAGTGTGTAATCTCCTCTTATATATTTAGTTATTCTACAAAGTCCCATATTATCAGATTTCTCTGAAGCAAATGAGGTATTTTTAGGTCAAAAAGTGTATACGTGTTCATGAATAAACCTTTCTAGAATCTCTCCTATTACGAGTGTATTGCTAACTCCTTTGTCCCACCTCAAATAGAAGATGAAATATCTTCTGCCTAGCCATGAAGAGCTAAAATACTTTCTTATTTCTATTCTCTATTGAATATAACTATTGTTGAATTAATTTTGTGGATTCACATTTATTTCCCGACAAGTATTATCGACATCATACCCCAAAACTAAAATATATTATAGCCAGCCGATAGAAGCTATTGCTACGTTTTGCCTTGGGAGGAGTTGCCTGTAGGTGCGCCTTTTTATATCCATTTTAGATTGTTATTTCTCAGAGTTACAAAGCATGGTGTCATGTACATTTACTCCAATGGTTTTGTTTCTGTTTCTAATGAAACAAAATATGCATTTGGGTGTGAGTTGAAATCAATTTTTTTTCTGAAACAACTTTTAGGTTTTCAACTCATCTATATATATCATTAGGAAGCTATAGTAATCTCTGCTGAATCTATTTTCTCTTCCTTGCAATTATTAAATCCAGTTTAGTTTTCTACTTTGTAAAGTGCATGACACCTCATCGGTACTATGCATTTGATCTGTATGACAATTAGAATATTTGACACTACTTCTACTTGATCTGTGGGAGTAGAGAAATAATTAAGTTTCTTCTAATGGTGGATTGGATTCGGGACGATATTATACTAAAGGTTTGTATCAGGTTGTTTTTCATAGTATAGGTTGTCGATAATTGGGACGGGTCTCGGGACTTGATTCCTTTTATCGTTACAACTGCCAGAGCTGCAGGCGTGTACATAACTCAATTAATTTGCATGAAAAACAGATAGTCACAATGTTTTTATGATTTTCATTGCGCACAGCTCAGCGTTTCCACTTGGATAATACTCATAGTATAGGTTGTCGACAATTAGCGTATACGATGAAGCCATGTATTTCTCAACTTCAAAAAATGGCGGAACTCATGGGCTCATCTTTATTTAGTTTGACAGGATGGCAAGACTATAGACATCATGCTGCTCTTTGTGTATATTTAAGAAAATAGTGTGCTTTTTTGTAGAAAATAATGTAGTGTGTTGTTTGTAAATGTATGAATATTATATGTTCCCACAATTGTATGTCTTCTGAATTGGTAATGATCGTAAGATTATCCATAAAGATTTTTTATTTTGCATGAGCTAAGGGCACATCTGAAAGAAATTATTCATATTTTATGGAAAATATACTATCATGATCTTGAATAGATTCAAATATTACTTGCGTGTATGGTTACATGCACAAACTATTGTGTTTAACTAATAGACTTTCAGGAGCTTAATACAAAGAATACGAATTCATAATTGGCTATTATTCTACAAATAACTAATAGTTTTCAATATTATTCTACAAAGCTACTATCTAAATAACTAGCCCGTGCAATTGCACGGGTTGACGACTAGTCTTTTATAATTGTGAGCACTTATTATGTATGACATGCTAAAGAGTTGATGTTGGACAAGGAAGACAACGTAATGGGTTATGTTTTCTCGCATCTCAGTTAAAGTATATTGTCATGGATCATTCAAACATGTTGAGCTTGCCTTTCCCCCTCATGCTAGCCAAAATTCCTAGCACCAAGTAGGGATACTACTTGTGCTTCCAAATATCCTTAAACCCAGTTTTTCCATGAGAGTCCACCATACCTACCTATGGATTGAGTAAGATCCTTCAAATAAGTTGTCATCGGTGCAAGCAATAAAAATTGATCTCTAAATATGCATGACTTATTAGTGTGGAGAAAATAAGCTCTGTATGAACTTGTTATGGAAGCAATAAAAGCGACGGACTGCATAATAAAGGTCCATATACAAGGGGCAATATAAAGTGACGTTCTTTCGCATTAAGATTTTGTGTATCCAACCCTAAAAGCGCATGACAACCTCTGCTTCCCTCTGCGAAGGGCCTATCTTTTACTTTATGTCTTTTACTTTATGCAAGAGTCAAGGTGATCTTCACCTTTCCCTTTTTCATTTTATCCTTTGGCAAGCACTTTGTCTTAGGGTGATCCTGATATATATATCCAATTGGATGTACGTTAGCATGAACTGTTATTGTTGACATCACCCAAAGGTGAATACGTTTGGAGGCAACATTATAAGCCCTAATCTTTCTCTGTGTCTGATTAAAACTTCATAACCACAAGTATTGCGTGAGTGTTAGCAGTTGTAGAAGACTATATGATAGTTGAGTATGTGAAGTTTGCTAAATCAAAGCTCTGACATAGACTCTTCCTGAAAGTAAGATGAATTGCAATTGTTTGATGACTAAGAATGAAGTTTGCTAGTTTTCAAGAAAGTTTATGGTCTATGTTTTAACATGTGAATTGCTTGTTACTAGTTCGTGAAAAGTTTTATGAGATGAACTACTGTTATGACATATAATGATGCTAGTAAGGGTGATTGAATTTATCATTGATCAAACTTGTGCACCTTCTAGCATTCACACTTCATAAATTGTTTCTTTTATCATTTACCTACTCGAGGACGAGTAGGAATTAAGCTTGGTGATGCTGATATGTCTCCGACATATCTATAATTTATGAAGCATTCATGCTATTTTATTATCTGTTTTGAATGATTACGGGCTTTATTTTACACTTTTTTATTACTTTTGGGACTAACCTATTAACCAGAGGCCCAGCCCATATTGCTGTTTTATTGCCTGTTTCAGTATTTCGAAGAAAAGGAATATCAAACGGAGTCCAAACGGAATGAAACCTTCGGCAGTGTTATTTTTGGGAAGAATATCACCCAGGAGACTTGGAGTTCATGTCAGAAGAGCCTCGAGGAGGCCACGAGATAGGAGGGCGCCCCCCCTACTGGGCACGACCCCCTGTCTCGTGGGCCCCTCGAGCATCTCCCGACCGACTTCTTTCGCCTATATAAGCCTACGTACCGTAAAACCATTGAATATCAAGATAGATCGGGAGTTCCGCCGCCGCAAGCCTCTGTAGCCACCAAAAACTCTTGGGAGCCCTTCCCGGCACCCTGCCGGAGGGGGGATCCTTCACCGGTGGCCATCTTCATCATCCCGGCGCTCTCCATGACGAGGAGGGAGTAGTTCACCCTCGGGGCTGAGGGTATGTACCAGTAGCTATGTGTTTGATCTCTCTCTCTCATGTTCTCTCTCGTGTTCCCTCTATGGCACGATCTTGATGTATCCCGAGATTGGCTATTGTAGTTGGATCTTATGATGTTTCTCCCCTCTACTCTCTTGTGATGAATTGAGTTTTCCCTTTGAAGTTATCTTATCGGATTGAGTCTTTTATGAGAACACTTGATGTATGTCTTGCCATGCTTATCAGTGGTGACAATGGGATATCATGTGGCACTTGATGTATGTTTTGGTAACCAACTTGCGGGTTCTGCCCATGAACCTATGCATAGGGGTTGGCACACCTTCTTGACTCTCCGGTAGAAACTTTGGGGCACTCTTTGAAGTACTTTGTGTTGGTTGAATAGATGAATCTGAGATTGTGTGATGCATATCGTATAAGCATGCCCATGGATACTTGAGGTGACAATGGAGTATCTAGGTGACATTAGGGTTTTGGTTGATTTGTGTCTTAAGGTGTTATTCTAGTATGAACTCTATGATGGATTGAGCGAAAAGAATAGCTTCATGTTATTTTACTACAAACTCTTGAATAGATAGAACAGAAAGGATAACCTTGAGGTGGTTTTGTACCCTACCATAATCTCTTCGTTTGTTCTCCGCTATTAGTTGCTTTGGAGTGACTCTTTGTTGCATGTTGAGGGATTGTTATATGATCTATCTATGTTATTATTGTTGAGAGAACTTGCACTAGTGAAAGTATGAACCTTAGGCCTTGTTTCCTATCATTGCAACACCGTTTACGCTCACTTTTATCGCTTGCTACCTTGCTGTTTTTATAATTTCAGATTACAAATACCTTTATCTACCATCCATATTGCACTTGTATCACCATCTCTTCGCCAAACTAGTGCACCTATACAATTTACCATTGTATTGGGTGTGTTGGGGACACAAGAGACTCTTTGTTATTTGGTTGCAGGGTTGCTTGAGAGATACCATCTTCATCCTACGCCTCCTACGGATTGATAAACCTTAGGTCATCCACTTGAGGGAAATTTTCTACTGTCCTACAAACCTGTGCACTTGCAGGCCCAACAACGTCTACAAGAAGAAGGTTGTGTAGTAGACATCAGTCAACTTTATTTAGAAGGCGTCCCAAGAATTCGGAGTTTTTGGATCTTAATGCTAAATTTGGTAAAAGTGGGATTGGAGAGGTCATGACTTTAAGTAGTATTGAACCCACTATCTCGGATTTGAAGGAATTTGATTATGATAATTGTTCTTTAGAGAGTTGTATTTCCTTGTTGCAATCCTTTGTTAATTCTCCACATGCTTATAGTCAAAATAAAGCTTTTACCAAACATATCGTTGATGCCTTGATGCAATCTTTTGATGAAAAACTTAATTTGGAAGTTTCTATACCTAGAAACTTAATGATGAGTGGGAACCTACTATAAATATTAAAACTAAAGATCATGAGTGTTTTGCTTTGTGTGATTTGGGTGCTAGTGTTTCCACGATTCCGAAAACTTTATGTGATATTCTAGGTTTCCATGATCTTGATGATTGCTCTCTAAATTTGCACCTTGTGGATTCCACCATTAAAAAACCAATAGGAAGGATCAATGATGTCCTTATTATTGCAAAAAGAAAGGCATGGAGCACTTTCCAAGAAAGAAAGTCAAATTACCTTATGAATATATCATGCGAGCTACCTATGAATCAAGTGCCAAAGATGGCACTACTTAGATCTATCTTCGCTTTTAATTTATGCCTAGCTAGGGGCGTTAAACGATAGCGCTAGTTGGGAGGCAACCCAATTTTCTTTATGTTCTTTGTTTTTGTTCCTGTTTAGTAATAAATTTTGTTTCTACTTTCTGTTAGATGTGTTTTCATGTTTTATTTAGTGTTTGTGCCAAGTAGAACCTATAGGATAACTTATGATATGAGTTGATTTGATTCTACTGAAAAACAGAAACTTTGCGCTCAGGAGAAAAAATTCAATAAATCACAGGAACGAGATTTTGCATTGATTCTTTTTGATGCTGTTCAATAAACAAAATTTTTAGGACTTCCTATTTTGGTATGAGTTTTTAGGTTCCAGAATTTTGCGTTAGTTACATATTGCTACAGACTGTTCTGTTTTTGACAGATTCTGTTTTTCGTGTGTTTTTTGCTTATTTTGATGCATCTATGGCTAGTATGTAAGGGTATGAACCATAGAGAACTTGGAATACAGTAGGTTTAACACAAATATAAATAAAGAATGAGTTCATTACAGTACCTTATGTGGTGGTTTTGTTTTCTTTCACTAATGGAGCTTATGAGATTTCCTGTTGAGTTTTGTGTTGTGAAGTTTTCAAGTTTTGGGTAAAGATTTGATGGACTATGGAATAAAGGGTGGCAAAAGCCTAAGCTTGGGGATGCCCAAGGCACCCCAAGATATTCAAGAATAGCCAAAAGCCTAAGCTTGGGGATGCCCCCGGAAGGCATCCCCTCTTTCGTCTTCGTTCAGTGGTAACTTTACTTGGAGCTATATTTTTAGTTGCTACATGATATGTGTTTTGCTTGGAGCGTCGTGTATTATATTAGTCTTTGCTTGTTAGTTTACCACAATCATCCTTGTTGTAACACACCTTTTGGGAGAAGCCTATTTGTTTAGAATTTGATAGAATACTCTATGTGCTTCACTTATATAGCTTGATAGTTTTTGCTCTAGTGCTTCACTTATATCTTTTAGAGCACTGTGGTGGATTAATTTTGAAGAAATTGTTGATCTCTCATGCTTCACTTATATTATTTTGAGAGTCTTTTAGAACAGCATGGTATTTGCTATGGTTATAAATTGGTCCTAGAATGATGAGCATCCAAGTTGGGTATAATAAAAACTATCATAGGAAGTGAATTGGATGCTATGATCAACTTGATACTTGATGATTGTTTCGGGATAGGGAGGTAGTGATATTAAAGTCATGCTAGTTGGGTGATTATGAATTTAAAGAATGATTGTGTTGAAGTTAGCAAGTCCCGTAGCATGCACGTATGGTTAAAGTTGTGTAACAAATTTGAAACATGAAGTGTACCTGGCTTGTGCATCCTTATGAGTGGTGGTCGGGGACGAGCGATGGTATTTTCCTACCACTCTATCCCCCTAGGAGCATGCGCGTAGTGCTTGGTTTTTGATGACTTCTAAATTTTTGCAATAATTATATGAGTTCTTATGACTAATGTTGAGTCCATGGATTATACGCACTTTTACCTTTCCATCATTGCTAGCCTCTTCGGTACCGTGCATTTCCCTTTCTCACCTTGAGAGTTGGTGCAAACTTCGCCGGTGCATCCAAACTCCGTGATACGATATGCTCTATCACACATAAACCTCATTATATCTTCCTCAAAACAGCCACCATACCTACCTATTTATGGCATTTCCATAGCCATTCCGAGATATATTGCCATGCAACTTTCCACCGTTCCGTTTATCATCATCATGACATACATTACTTTTGTCATATTGCCATTGCATGATAATGTAGTTGACATCGTATTTGTGGCAAAGCCACCATGCATAATTTTTATACATGTCACTCTGGATTCATTGCACCATCCCGGTACACCGCTAGAGGCATTCATATAGAGTCATATCTTGTTCTAATTTCGAGTTGTAATCAATAGAAGTGTGATGATCATCATTATTAGAGCATTGCCAAAAAAAGGCCAAAGAAAAAAAGAGAAAAAAAGAAGGAAAAAATAAAAATAAATAAATAAATAAAAGGGCAATGCTACTATCTCTTTTTCCACACTTGTGCTTCAAAGTAGCACCTTGTTCTTTATTGAGTCTCATATATTGTGCTTCAAAGTAGCACCATGTTTTCATGTAGAGAGTCTCATGTGTTGTCACTTTTATATACTAGTGGGAATTTTTCATTATAGAACTTGGCTTGTATATTCCTACGATGGGCTTCCTCAAATGCCCTAGGTCTTCGTGAGCAAGCAAGTTGGATGCACACCCACTAGTTTTCTTTTGTTGAGCTTTCATTCATTTATAGCTCTAGTGCATCCGTTGCATGGCAATCCCTACTCCTCATGTTGACATCAATTGATGGGCATTCCCATAGCCCATTGATTATCCTCGTCAATGTGAGACTTTCTCCTTTTTTGTCTTCTCCACACAATCCCCAATCAATATTCTATTCCACCCATAGTGCTATATCCATGGCTCACGCTCATGTATTGTGTGAAGGTTGAAAAAGTTTGAGATTATTTAAGTACGAAACAATTGCTTGGCTTGTCATCGGGGGTATAGAAGTTGGGAACATCTTTGTGTGATGAAAATGAAGCATAGCCTAACTATATGATTTTGTAGGGATGAACTTTCTTTTGCCATGTTATGTTGAGAAGACATGATTGCTTTTATTAGTATGCTTGAAGTATTACTATTTCTTTTGTCAATATGAACTTTTATTTTGAATCATTTGGATCTAAACATTCATGACACAATAAAGAAAATTACATTGAGAATTATGCTAGGTAGCATTCCACATCAAAAATTCTTTTTTTTATCATTTACCTACTCGAGGACGAGCAAGAATTAACCTTGGAGATGCTTGATACGTCTCCAATGTATCTATAATTTTTGATTGTTCCATGCTATTATATTACCTGTTTTGGATGTTTATGGGCTTTATTTTATAGATTATTATCATTTTTGGGACTAACCTACTAACCGGAGGCCCAGCCCGTATTGCTGTTTTTTGTCTATTTCAGTATTTCGAAGGAAAGGAATATCAAACGGAGTCCAAATAGAATAAAACCTTCGGAAGCGTGATTTCTGGAACGAACGTGATCCACAGGACTTGGAGTGCAAGTCAAGAAGCAGTCGAGGCGGCCACGAGAGGGTAGGGCGCCCCCCCCCCCCTATAGGGCGCGCCCCCTGTCTCGTGGGCCCCTCGGGCGGCCACCGACGTACTTCTTCCTCCTATATAAGCCTGCATACCCCGAAAACATCCAAGGAGTAACCGAAACACAATTTCCACCACCGTAACCTTCTGTATCCGCGAGATCCCATCTTGGAGCCGTCGTCGGCGTTCTGCCGGAGAGGTATTCCACCACAGAGGGCTTCTACATCAACACCATAGCCCTTCCGATGAGTTGTGAGTAGTTTACCACATACCTTCGGGTCCATAGTTATTAGCTAGTTGGCTTCTTCTCTCTTTTTGGATCTCAATACAATGTTCTCCCCCTCTCTTGTGGAGATCTATTCGATGTAATCTCTTTTTGCGGTGTGTTCGTCGAGATCCGATGAATTGTGGGTTTATGATCAGATTTATCTATAGATAATAATTGAATCTTCTCTGAATTCTTTTATATGATTGAGTTATCTTTGCAAGTCTCTTCGAATTATCGGTTTGGTTTGGCCTACTAGATTGATCTTTCTTGCCATGGGAGAAGTGCTTAGCTTTGGGTTCAATCTTGCGGTGTTCTTACCCAGTGACAGAAAGGGTTGCAAGACACGTATTGTATTGTTGCCATCGAGGATAAAAAGATGGGGTTTATATCATATTGCTTGAGTTTATCCCTCTACATCATGTCATCTTGCTTAATGTGTTACTCTATTCTTATGAACTTAATACTCTAGATGCATGCTGGATAGCGGTCGATGTGTGGAGTAATAGTAGTAGATGCAGGCAGGAGTCGGTCTACTTGTTGCGGATGTGATGCGTATATACATGATCATGCCTAGATAACGTCATAATTATTCGCTTTTCTCTCAATTGCTCGACAGTAATTTGTTCACCCACCATAATACTTATGCTCTTGAGAGAAGCCACTAGTGAAACCTATGGCCCCCGGGTCTATCTCTTATCATATTTGCTTCCAATTTACTTTTATTTGCATCTTTATTTTCTGCATCTATATTATAAAATACCAAAAATATATTTATCTTATCATATTATCTCTGTCAGATCTCACTTTCGCAAGTGGTCGTGAAGGGATTGACAACCCCTTTGTCGCGTTGGTTGCGAGTTATTTGTTTGTTTGTGTAGGTTCGTGGGACTTGTTGAGAAGCCTCCTACTGGATTGATACCTTGGTTCTCAAAAACTGAGGGAAATACTTATGATACTGTTTTGCATCACCCTTTCCTCTTCAAGGAAAACCAACGCAAGCTCAAGACGTAGCAATTCCCGTTGACGGCTGCGGAGACCAGCGGCGGGAGGCGGCTGTCGATGAGGAGAGCGATCCGGAGACCCTGGAGGCAGAGCGGGCTGAGCGCGGGCGAAACTGTTCGGAGAAATTTCCAAATTTTTTGCCCTTGGGTATATATAGCCCGACCCTATCGGTGTGACCGAGTGGAACAACTCGGTGGCACCGAGATGCATTACTGCAAGTAGTTACTGCAACTCGGTGAGACCGAAATGTGCAAATCAGTTGCACCGAGATTGAAAACCTAGATCGACTTAGTGATCTCGGTATGACCGAAATGGAAGAATCGGTCAGACCGAAGCGCACAAAGAAGTTTTGGAAGTTTAAGTCTATGATGAATTGGGGACTCCGAGTGCTCCTCACACAGAGTGGTTCGAATCTGACTTGATCAAATTTTGTGATGTAGCATGAATAGAGTTTGAGACAAGAAAAGCATAGATAGCTAGATAAGGTTCTTAGGCATTCTTGTCCATCCACTTGGCCAAAGGAAAAAGAAGCCAAACAAACAAAACTACAAGTGGATGTCCTCGAATGAGTAAAATATGCAACCAACATGCTCACACAATATAATGACAAATGAAATATGTGGCAAAGCATGCACAACCAATTCTAGCATCTATCAAGCAATTGGCGATGACTAGGTCATCTATATATGAGTATATTGACTTAGGAGTCAAATGAGAACATTTGATCATAGGTGATACTCATCGTTTAAGCTCAAGTGGGGTTACCACTTTTACATAATGCATTGATGTGTTCACACCATTAGAGTTGCTTTAGCTCAATTCTTAGAGTAAAGCTCCCCCTAGATGTGAGATTCCCCCTATAGAGGGATGAACTATCCTTGGGTTTTGTCGATGATGACTTCATGTAGGTGTTGAAGATGTGGATGCTCAATGTTGATGTAGATCATTTGGAGCAATCCTTTGGAGTGAGTTGCACTTTCAATACCTACACGGGTTAGTCCCACAAGGAACAAACAAGGGTATCCATAGACATAGAGTGATGCACACACAAGATGATGTCTATGAAAGCATTAGGTTACCTTGTCCCTTTTCTTACCAACAAGAGGGTCTGTGACTCCTTGAACTAGTGCAAGATGTGAAATTTGATTGCACTTGTCCTTGCCAAACTGATATGAGTGAAGAATGTTGGCGGAGTCACCCTCAAGAACTCTCTAGTTCTTCTTCTTCGGTATCCACACCATGTTGATGGGAATCCCTGGAGTTGTAGTCGTACTTGATGAAGTAGAGCTTGACGTAGTCTTGGGAATCCACTTGACCAAGGCCTTGGGAGCTTCTTCAAATGCATCAATCTCCTCTTGAAGCTCATCCTTGCCTTTTTGCTTGTGGTCTTGTGGTGGAAGATCATCTTGAGCTTGTGTCCCTTTGAATGAAGTAGGATCATACTTCTCTTGTTGAGGAACAAACTTTGCCTTGGGGTATTGATCTTCTTCCCACTCAACTCCATTGGCATTGAACTTTCGTTCAAAACCAACACCTTGGTTCTTCCGGTGCCTTCCTTGTTTGCGTACAATTTCCTCGAATTGCTTACTCCTGGCAAGGCTCTTGTAAACTCCTTTCTCTATGATTCCCTTCAATAAACTATTTTCTTGCTCAAGTGTAACTTGGCTAAGAGAATCATTAGTGGAATCAAGAGAACTACTAGAAGCAACAATATTGGATTTAGCATGATGATTGTTACTACTAGAGGAAGAATCCTTCTTGTTTTTGTTACTAGACTTGACTTGAGGCATGTAAGTAGATAAGAGTAAACGCTTGGCAATGTAATAAGAACTTTTCTTGCGAAGATCATCATTGATTGCCTTTAAGAACTCATGCTCTTGCTCAAGGTTGAGCTTTTCAAAGCGTAACTTCTCATGAGTCCTTAAAAGTTCTCGATGATCCCCTAAGATAGTTTCATGAGCTAACTTGAGAGTGTTTAGTTCTTTAGTTAGGAGCTCAATCTTCTCCTTATCATCATCATTCGTTTTATCTTGATTAGAATGATTAATTGACGTTTCATCATAGTATTCATCACTAAAGTTGCCAATAAGTAAATCATCATCACCTAGCAAGTCATCTTCATCACTATTGAAATCAACATACTCGGGGTGTGTTACCTTTGGGCCTTTAGCCATGAAGCATCTTCCAAGTCCTTCATTTGGTGAATCAAATATGTCGTGGGAGTTGGTTGACACAAGTGCTAGACCGGCAACACCTTCATCTTGAGTATGTTCGGAGTCGGAGTGATAGCTTCTCTCGGAGTGATGTTCAGAGTCGGAACCGGATACCCATTCACCAACATGAGCTTGATGTCTTCGTTTTGTGTAGCTCCTTGATGACTTGTCCTTCCTTTCCGAATCCTTGCTTCTCCGGGATGTTCTTCGTTCATAACGATCATCTCTACTCCTTCTCTCTCTTGGCGGCGATTCTTCTCTTCTACTTCTCCTCTTAGGTGAATCTTTTCTTCTTTTGTAGGGAGCCGTACACTCATTGGAATAGTGTCCGGGTCTTCCACAGTTGTAGCAATTTCGCTCTCGACTGGAAGATCTTTTGTCATTGTAGGACCTTGACTTGGAACTTCTTTCCTTGCTTCTACTCTTGTAGAATTTGTTGAAGTTCTTCACCATTAGGCTCAATTCTTCATTAAAGGTTTGTTTCTCACTTGATGATGTGGGAGCTTCACATGAGGCTTTGTAAGCACCACTTGACTTGTTGTGCAGCTCCTCCTTATCCTTGAGTGACATCTCATGAGCAACAATTCTTCCGATGACCTCCGTTGGCTTGAGATTCTTGTAGTTGGGCATCATTTGGATCAATGTGCACACGGTATCATATTTTCCATCCAAGGCTCTTAGGATCTTCTTGATGATGAATTTGTCGGTCATCTCTTCACTTCCTAAGCCAGCAATCTCATTTGTGATGAGAGCAAGCCTAGAGTACATTTCAGCGACGCCTTCACCATCCTTCATCTTGAACTTGTCAAGTTGACTTTGAAGCACATTCAATTTGGATTCCTTGACGGAGTCGATACCTTCGTGCATATCAATCAAATTGTCCCAAATTTCCTTTGCATTCTCAAGACGGCTAGTTTTGTTGAATTCTTCGGGGCATAATACGTTGAAGAGGATATCACAAGCTTGAGCGTTGTATTGTAGCATCTTCAACTCTTCCGCGCTAGCTTCACGGTTTGGTTCTCTCCCATCAAAGAATTCACCTTGCAAGCCAATACACACAATAGCCCAAACGGCGGGGTTATGTCCGAGAATATGCATTTTCATATTATGCTTCCAACTAGCAAAATTAGTACCATCAAAGTAAGGACCTCTACGGTGGTAGTTTCCCTCGCTAGACGCCATACTCTCCTAGGTTGTGAAACCAAGGCTATTACCACCAAAAGCTATGGAAATCAATGCAAATGGAGACCAAAGATCTGATACCACTTGTGGGATCTTGAAGTATGTCTAGAGGGGGGTGATTAGACTACTTGACCAAATAAAAACTTAACCTTTTCCCAATTTTAGTCTTTGGCAGATTTTAGCAAACTTAGCACAAGTCAAGCAATCTTAACACAATTCAAGCAAGCATGAAAAGAGTACATGAGCAGCGGAAAATAAAGCATGCAACTTGCAAGAATGTAAAGGGAAGGGTTTGGAGATTTCAAACGCAATTTGGAGACACGGTGATTTTTGAGCCGTGGTTCCGATAGGTGGTGCTATCGTACATCCACGTTGATGGAGACTTCAACCCACAAAGGGTAACGGTTGCGCGAGTCCACGGAGGGCTCCACCCAAGAAGGGTCCACGAAGAAGCAACCTTGTCTATCCCACCATGGCCATCGCCCACGAAGGACTTGCCTCACTAGCGGTAGATCTTCACAAAGTAGGTGATCTCCTTGCCCTTACAAACTCCTTGGTTCAACTCCACAATCTTTTCGGAGGCTCCCAAGTGACACCTAGCCAATCTAGGAGACACCACTCTCCAAGAAGTAACAAATGGTGTGTTGATGATGAACTCCTTGTTCGTGTGCTTCAAATGATAGTCTCCCCAACACTTAACTCTCTCTCATAGGATTTGGATTTGGTGGAAAGAAGATTTGAGTGGAAAGCAACTTGGGGAAGGCTAGAGATCAAGATTCATATGGTAGGAATGGAATATCTTAGTCTCAACAGAGTAGGTGGTTCTCTCTCAAAAATGGTAAGTTGGAAGTGTAGGTTTGTTCTGATGACTCTCTCCACAAATGAAGAGGAGGTGGAGGGGTATATATAGCCTCCACACAAAATCTAACCATTACACACAATTTACCAATCTCGATGGGACCGAATCAACAAACTCGGTCAGACCGATTTAGTAAACCTAGTGACCGTTAGGGTTTTCGGTGGGACCGACATGCAACTCGGTAGGACCGATATGGTTAGGGTTTGGGCATAACGTAATCTCGGTGAGACCGA
The DNA here is from genome assembly GCF_002162155.2 of Triticum dicoccoides. Taxonomy (NCBI): domain Eukaryota; kingdom Viridiplantae; phylum Streptophyta; class Magnoliopsida; order Poales; family Poaceae; genus Triticum; species Triticum dicoccoides. The sequence continues at coordinate 676,157,053 of NC_041389.1, forward strand.
TTACGCAAACTCGGTGAGACCGATTTTGGTAATAAGCTAACCAGAGAGTTGGTCAGGTAAACTCGGTGGGATCGGTTCGCTCTTTTCGGTGAGACCGAAATGTTACGAAGGGGAAACAGAGAGTTTACATTGCAATCTCGATGGGACCGATCGCTCATCTCGGTGAGACCAAAACGTTACGAAGGGAAACAGAGAGATTACAATCCCATCTCGGTGAGACCGAGATCCCTATCGGTGAGACCGATTTACCTAGGGTTTGTGGCAGTGGCTATGCCATCTGAACTTGGTGGCGCCGGATAGACAGAATTGGTGGGGCCGAGTTGGACTTTAGGTTTAGGTCATATGTGGATGTGGGAAAGTAGTTGAGGGTTTTGGAGCATATCACTAAGCAATATGAAGCAAGAACCTTATTAAGCAACACCTCATCCCTCCTTGATAGTATTGGCTTTTCCTATAGACTCAATGTGATCTTGGATCACTAAAATATAAAATGTAGAGTCTCGAGCTTGAAGCTTGAGCCAATCCTTTTATCCTTAGCATTTTAAGGGATCCATTTTTCTCATCCATGCCATGCCATTCATTGAGCTTTCCTGAAATGTTTGTCTTGGAATAGTATTAGCTCAATGAGCTATATGTTGTTAGGAATTACTAAAACCACCTAGGGATAGTTGTACTTTCATGAGTCAAAACCAATGATGGTTTTCTCGTTGCTCATCCGCTTTGCCATGAAATACACCGGGACATGCTTCTTGAAAATGGCCCGAACTAGATTCCAGCTTCGCTTTCGAGGATGAACCTGGTCTCTAAAGTTGAAACAAACAGAGCCTAGTTACTCACTCTGGTCTCTAAAGCTGAAACAAACAGAGCCTAGTTGCCGTTTACATTTAAATATTCAAAACATCTTATACTCTATATTTGTGAACAGAGGAAAGTATTACTACTAGTAGTAATATTGATCCTTTGAAAACATTTGTTTTCTTCGAGTGCACGTCAATGATGTACCATATTTTTATAGAAGAAATAACGTTATTTACAAGAATCTGTGTGCGATGCAAACATCAACACAAGTGAGCCACAACACCTACACCAACACCTAAGCCTAAGCCTACTCTCTCACAAAACGGTCCAGCCTCCTTTCATTCTTTGATCTCGTTCATGATGTGTGTGGTTCGCCAACCGTTTTCTGTTGGCTTGTCTGATTAAACATCCGAGCATCTCTTTGTTTTCAAAGCAACCAAGCTACCGCAATAACAGACGTGTCAAAACCTCTCTTTTCCCGGTTGTGTACTCCCTCCGTCCCAAATTATAAAAACATTTTTGATACTATGTTCTTATATTTTGGGACGGAGGGAGTAGCTTCTTCTAGCTTGTAGCCATCAATCCAGCAAGTTATCTTTGCACTTGTGGATGAAACAACTCCATCCTTTGAAGCTCTGAATACTGCCACTCGAGTGACACGCGTCAACCCAGTCAAGGTCAAGCACTTTGACTTGGTTCGCCGTCACCTGCCCCCTGCTCCCCGGACGAACTCCACCGAAGAAAAAAAAAATCGGCACAGGAGCAAATCCCTAGGCCACTCTCCCCTGCTCCGCGTCCATGGCGACGGACGCCTCCCCCCCTCCGCCGCGCAAGAGCCCGGGGCCTCAGCCGGCGGCGGACCCCCCTGAAGGCGCCTCGCCGCTGCCGGCCGGGTACATCTTCATGTGCAGCGGCGAGACCAGGCCCGAGTGCTTCAGGTACAGGGTGCTGGGCCTGCCGCGCGGGAGGCTGGACGCCGTCTCCCGGATCAGGCGCGGCGCCGCGCTCTTCCTCTACGACTTCCACGCCAAGCACCTCTACGGGCCCTACCGCGCCGACTCCGACGGTGGCCTCGCCCTCGAGCCCGCCGCCTTCCAGGGCCGCTACCCTGCCCAGGTACCGTCCCCATCCCCATCACCTCGCGATTAATGCTCATAAGGTCTGGAGTTCGGTAGATTAGATATGTGGGCGGAGTATGCTGGGAATCATGGTTGATTGTGCGAATCTTTCCACCATAAAGAAAGAATGGAGCTTGATGATTTGCCGCTCGATGTGTCAATGGAATGTGGATCCTGGTGCCACATTTCAGTGGCAAATCACCAGATTCCCTTTGTTAGCGCAGTTTTATGGTTTCCAGAAAGATACATGGTGGCTTTCCTGCTGTGTGATACAAGTAAGAGACAAGATATTAAAGAAAGAGAAGACTTTTCACTCTTCACCAAGTAATTAAGCTACTATCACAAGTTTATGATACGATGATTGATGAAAAGTTGGGAGTCAACTCAAGGACTGATGCTTGTAGCATACAGGGAGAACCTGAAATGCATTGGTTAGAACAGCAATGTTTCATTCTCCAGCCATACAAGCATTTTGGCCGCCCACTGTCGGCCCCTCTTAATCAGTCGTAAACTAATTTTGTTAATTTACTACCAGCTTTGGCAATGAACTTTGCCGCACTTCCTTTTACGCATGATTAAAACTCATTTCCAGTGCTATTAATGATACGTATTTTGTAAGTCTGTTATCTCCCAAAGGAGTCCTGACTATTTTAATTTTCTGAAATTTCGATTCATCTTGGCTCATAATATGCTCTTTAGTTTCCAATGACATCCAGTAATCAACTTTATAGATTTGCTATACATTATTTTTGTTATTCATAAACTGAGTTTTCAGTGTTCTTATACGTGCAGGTCAAATTTGTGGTTGATGGTGATTTCATGCCTATCCCAGAGAGTAGCATAAGAAGTGCCATAAGAGAGAATTATTCCCGTGGGAAATTTTGGCCTGAACTTACCTTTACGCAAGTAAGTGGGAACCAGTGTTTATTTATGTTTTGTATACTTGAGGAGAGTTGAAATGAACTGTGCTGAATCTTTCTTGTATATTTGTAACTCCTGTACAAAGAGGTTCTAACTTCAGGCACTCTGCCAGATGAACCTCGTTCTCTCTTATGTATGCTCTCTTGCATACATCAAAGTATCAAATTAGTCAAATCGTCTTGCTGTGCCTAGTTTGAACTTTGAACAGTAGTTTCCACCCTTACTTCAGTACTTGCTGTTGTGGTGTAAACACATGTAGAAGCAAGTCGAGATTGAGAGGGATTATTATGTAATCTGTATTCCCTATGGTTTAACTTTGAGAACTGAACTTATCTTTTGTAATGCGTTTATCCTCCCATCTTTCTGTTATGTCTTAATTTTATCCTCCATCTTTCTGTTCTGTCTTAATTTTATCAGTGCTTAGCTGTGAACTATATCATGCATTTACCTGCACTGAATTTTCATTGTTATTGGTAATTCTGTTGTAGGTTGAGAAACTGAGAGCATTGTTCCATCCAATTACTTCACTGCCAGTGCCAGAGGCACCACCCCTGCATTATGTTGACAACAGGCATCCCGCTCAATCTGCTGCTTTTCTGCCTCCTTCAGCTTCATACCCAACACAGCCAACTTCTTATGTGTATCACCCAAGCACTTATGTTCCTACTCCAGCTGCTCATCTGGTGCCAAATCAACCATACCCACGCCCAGATTCTCACCTTCCAGTGGCTGCTCAATACACCACACCTGCTTACTATGCAACCCCAACCGCGTATCCGTATCAAGCAGGTTATCAAGCATATGGTCCACCTCCTGCCACCTACCACTACGCCCAAGCGCCTCCTTTGCAATATCACTATGTGCAAGCCCAACACCCTGTGCCAGAACATGTTACAGACCCTGCCTATTCCTCTGATCCCTACTATACTGCTAATCGGAATGATCCACATCGATTTGATGCTGTGAAATCTCATTACCAGGAAACTACAGGGAGGTATGTATGTATGCTAATCGGAATGATCCATATAGATACATACTTTGCGTGTTGGAACTGACCATTTATTCATGTGTTTTTCCTTGTGGCTACATGCACAAATGATTGATGGATTTGCACTTTTGCCTCGTACATTCTTGTGTTTCAGAGCTGCCTATGGTGCACCACTACATGAAGCAGCCGCGACGAACCTGCAACTCGCCAGGCACTATGGGTACGCTCCAGGCAGCGAGGGTGCAGCCGGAGGAACCCCACAGCCCAGTGCTGAAGGAGCAGCTCCGGCGACCGACGATGACTCCTGGCCGCCCGCCCCAGCGACCGACGATGACTCCTGGCCGCCCGCCCCAGCGACCACACAGGCTGCGCCATCGGTGCATGGCGTCGCAGCTGCACCAGCTTACCTGTGACCATTCAGTTCATTTCGCCAACATGACTGACCTGAATCAAGGGTGCTGCTTGCTCTGTGCTGGTGTGCTTTGCCATTCTTTCTACCAAGGGACTGTGATTTCAGATCGGTGAAAGATGGCATCGCTCTCGTTTCTGCTGATGTGTTTGGTGTGATGTATAGGTGGATTCAGCTGTTGCTCTATAGTTTGTTAGACTGGTGGTACTATATTGATCTCTATCCCTACAAACCGCCAAAATGGTGGAAAACCCCACTCTAGCAGGTTAAAAATACACCATTGACCGTTTTGCGCAAGTTGTTGAGATGGGCCGTTGTGGTGTCATTGTGTATGTGGGTGATTTTTGAAAAAAATTGAATCATTTTTGAAAGTTCAGCCAAAAGATAAACTTCTTCTGAAATTTTAACTGAATCTAACTCTTTTGCTCAAAGTGGGCGAGATGAAGTTTCCAGTACAAGATTTTCACCCCTTTTTTTTTATCAAATCGAGATAGCAATCATAATCCAACTCCCAAAGAGATGTTTTTCTTTCTCGAGGTTGGAGATAATCTGGAGATATGATGATAAATCACCAAGGATTATTAGAAGTGTCATCTTGCCTGGTTAAGATGTTCATCATGATAACTCACATGAGAGTCTTGCATATTTAATATTTGATCTTGTTTCCAATGATGAAATTAGGGTGTGCTTGGTAGGGTGCATGAGCTCAAAAGTTCCCTACAAAACTCATTTTTGACTGTTTGGCAGGGTGTATGGGCCAACCTCAACTATGCCCATCTCATGCAAAAAGGACTCTCAGCCATGCTGAGTTGAGCACGCCTAAATAGGGTGCATGGAGGCAGCCATGCTCGCCCTGACACTTAAAAAATGTTTTGAATTTCACATTTTGTTTGAATTCTTTTTTTTTTCAGAATTACCAATTTTGTTTAGAATCTCAAAAGATGTTCATGATTTCAAATTTTGATTAAATTCACAAAAATTGTTTATTTTAAAATGTCCAGATTTTAAAAAAATGTTTAAATTTTCGGAAAATGTTCAGAATTTCAATATTTTTGTATTTTATAATGTTCAGAATTTGAAAGCTTGTTTATTTTTTTTTAAATGGAATTCCAATTTTTGTTTAAATTTTAAAAAACAGAATTCCAAAATGTGTTTAAATTTTTGTTCACGTTTTTAAAAAAAAATCACCATTCAAGAAAAGTATTTGGAATTCGAAATTATTTGTCATTTCTAAATACATGCAAGTTGCCAAACGAAGTCTCAACATGTCTCAGCACATGCACCGCTATCAAACAATAGAAAATGCATGTGCTCAACATGTTTAGATTAGGATGTGTCAAAGGATGTTTAGAGTTAGGATGTCTCGAAGGGAAGCGAACAATGCTATGGGGAAGAAGGAAAGCTAAAATTACAGTTGCAGCGTGTTTGGCAGTCCGTGGGAAAAGGCATGGGAATTTTTAAGTTGGAGTTAGCTGAGAGATTAGACATGGGAAGTGGACTATTAGTCCTAATCCCTCGTTTGGTTTGGGGTGGGAGTTAGTCGTGGGAATCTTGTTTCCGCAGCTTGCGGGATGGGAGCAACGAACATGGCGATTGGTTTTTTCTCTCTCATTTCCCATTCCCTCCTCCAATTACCAGAGCCCCGTGGGAAGAGATAGTGGGAGTTTGACGGGCAACTCCCTTTCCCCGTCCATCATCAATTCCCCTGTTCTCCAATCAAACAAGGGAATTTAAATCCCATGCCCTCCTAATTTCCATTCCCTAATACTACTTCCCCCGAAACAAACAGGCTGTTGGCGTAAAAGTTGTACAGTCAGGAAGGTGTTGACACAGCGAGAGGTTACTAATCATCAGCTTATAACAACGGCCGTTCGATCCTCTGCGCCGGTCGATCTGAACGGCGGAGGAGGCGCCCGCCGCGAGCCCCGCAACCCCATTGGCAATGGCGCTGCCGGCGCAGGTCGCCGCCTCGCGTCTCCTCCTCCCTCCCTCGCGCCGGCTCACGTCGGCTCCGAGTCCGGCGCCTCCTCTCCTCCGCTCTGGCCCTGGCCCCGGCTCCTGCCGGTGGACGCGGCGGGCGAGCGTGCGGGTCCGCGCGGGCGCCGGCGGCGGAGGCGGGCGAAGGAGGGAGTCCCCGCACGAGGTGCTCGGCGTGGCGCCGTCGGCGTCGCCCGCGGAGATCAAGCGCGCGTACCGGCGCCTCGCGCTCAAGTACCACCCGGACGTCAACAAGGAGGTGCGGTGCTCCCCTCCTATTCCCATCCAAGCAGCAGGATTCAGCGACGGAACAAGCTTCAGTACTGCTACACCAATGGAGATTTTGCTGACCAACCTCCTGGTTCAATGCAGGCGGATGCTCAGGCGAAGTTCCTGAGGATCAAGCACGCCTACAACACGCTGATGAACTCGGAGATCCAATCCAAGCACGCCGAGGCAGAAGAGGAGTTCGATTGGCTCGGTACTGACATCTCATCTCATCTCTGCTCTTCTCTTCTCTTCTGCTCCAGCAAACTACATTTCATTCTAGCCAATTTCATGGGCATCACATTGCAGTTTTCTGCCAAGAAACCACTGCTCGTAGATTTAAGGTTCCATTGCAGATTTCCTTCGTCGAATCTGCCGGTAGATAAGATGCTTATTCGGACACAAATAGGCGCGGTTGATCGAAAAATTGTTCATTTTGCTGACACAGCTCCCGTTCTCCTTTTTGTAGCGGCTATCATTGAAAGCATGGAAGCATTTCAGTTTCAGGACTCGGATGATGAGCTGGATTTCGACTGGAGACCTGAAGGCCTGTGGGAACATGTGTTTGCGTATTCTCTAATTATATCCATGCTTATCTACGTTCTCATATAATGCACTTAGTGATGTTTGTTATATATATACTTGGATGTTCTCACACTTCTAAGGATATGTGCATTTGCGTCTCGAAAGCAAATCTTAAAAAATGCACACAAATTGGGGGAGCTCGATTTGTATGGCAATCATCTCGTTTTGATACATTGTTTTCGTAATTATCTCGTGCTATAAGCCATCGATCATCGAAAGGCGGAGATTGAAAGTGGACCTCCGTTACCCTAGTTGGAAGTGAAATTCACCTACAGTCACTGGACTCATCCCCAGAATTGAGACCGGTCACTGGACTTATGAATACCGGGTTATGGTCGTGAACGTTGCATCAGTGAACAGAGACGGTCACCGCGTATGGTTTGACCACTTAACCAGCAACGTGACAAAAGTGTGTGTGTGTGTGTGGTGGTGGTGGTGGGGGGGGGGGGGGGGGCACTCCAACGTGGCGACCCAAATGAACATGCGTTTTGCCTGTTTTTTGTCCGTTTGGGTCGGCCATGAGATCATATAACTCTCGGACTCCGTAGGAATACCTTGGGTGATCATAAATGTGCTCTACAGGTATCTCCGAAGGTCTCTATTGAGTTGGCATAGATCGAGACTGGGATTTGTCACTCTATGTGATGGAGGGGTATCTGTAGGCCCTCTCGGTAATACAACATCACAAGAAGCTTGCAAACAAAGTGACTAAAGAGTTAGTTGCGGGATGATGCATTACAGAACGAGCAAAGAGACTTGTTGCTAACAAGATTGAACTAGGTATGGAGATGATCACAGACATGACGAGGAGCTCTGGAATAGTCCGGAGGTAAAGGTTAATATATGAGATAATAGTGTTTAATCTCCGGAAGGGTTCTGGAGTTCACCGGAAGGGGTTTCGGATGTTTCCCGAAATGTTTGGGGTACGAGAACACTTTATTTGGGCCAGGGGTAAAGCCCACGCGGCTTTTGGAAGGTGCAAAAGGAAGTTTTGCAGAGGCCAGGGGCCAGACGCCAGGGACCCTAGTGTCTGGGGCCAGACGCCAAGGACCCTGGCGCCTGGTCCTAGAGTCCGAGTAGGACTCTTGCCTTGCGGGCAAAACCGTCTTTGAGGATGCTCTTTCTCCAAGTTTCGACGCCGGGGCTCAACATATAAATAGAGGGGCAGGGCTAGCACCCAGAACAGATCAAGAATCACCAAGCCGTGTGCCGGCAACCCCGTCCCCTTTAGTTTATCCTCCGTCATAGTTTTCGTTGTGCTTGGCAAAGCCTTGCGGAGATTGTTCTTCACCACCACCATCACCACGCCATCGTGCTGCCGGAACTCATCTACTACTTCGCCCCTCTTGCTGGATCAAGAAGGCGAGGACGCCATCGAGCTGAACGTGTGCTGAACGTGAAGGTGTCGTACGTTCGGTGCTTGACTGGGACGGACCATGAAGGTGTATGACTACATCAACCGCGTTGATAAAATGCATCTGCTTAGCGATCTTCAAGGGTATGAAGATGCTCTCCACCTCTCGTAGCTATGCATCTCCATGGATAGATCTTGTGTGTGCCTAATTTTTTTTGTTTTTCATGCAATGTTCCCCAATAGTGGCATCATATGCCAGGTCTATGCGTAGATGATATGCTCGAGTAGAACACAAAGGAGTTGTGGGTGTTGATGTTCATACTGCTTACCACCAACGCCTTATTTTGATTCGACGGTATTATGGGATGAAGCGGACCGGACCAACCTTACATGTCCACGTACATGAGACCAGTTCCACCGATTGATGCAACTTATTTTTGCATAAGGTGGATGGCGGGTGTCTGTTTCTCCTACTTTAATTGAATCAAATTTGACTACGGCCGGTCCTTGAAGAAGGTTAAAACAACAAACTTGATAAATCACCGTTGTGGTTTTGCGTAGGTAAGAACGGTTCTTGCTAGAAGCCCGTAGCAGCCACGCAAAACTTGCAACAAAAAAGTAGAGGACGTCTAACTTGTTTTTGCAGGGCATGTTGTGATCAGATATATGGTCAAGACGTGGTGTGATATACATTGTTGTATGAGATGATCACGTTTTGTAATATCGACAACCGACGGGAGCCTTAGGGTTGTCTCTTAATTATTGTATGAAATGCAAGCGCCATGTAATTGCTTTACTTTATCGCTATGTATTAGCAATAGTTATAGAAGCAATAGTTGGCGAGACGACCCCGATGCAACGATGGAGATCAATGTGTCGCGGCGGTGATGATGGAGATCGTGACATTGCTTTGGAGATGGACATCAACAACACAAGATGATGATGGCCATATCATGTCACATATTTTGATTGCATGTGATGTTTATCCTTTATGCATCTGATTTTGCTTAGAACGATGGTAGCATTATAAGATGATCCCTTCACTTAATTTCAAGGTAAAAGTGTTCTCCCCGAGTATGCACCATTGCTAAAGTTCATCATTTCGAAGCACCTCGTGATGATCGGGTGTGATAGATTCTATATTCACATACAACGGGTGTAAGCCAGTTTTGCACAAGTAGATACTTGGGTTAAACTTGACGATCCTAGCATGTACAGACATGGTCTCGGAACACTGGGGATCAAAAGGTCGAACATGAGTCATGTAGTAGATATGATCAACATAGAGATGTTCACCATTGATGACTACCCCATCTCACGTGATGATAGGTCATGGGTTAGTTGATTTGGATCATGTATCGCTTAGATAACTTGAGGGATGTTAATTGAGGTGAGAGTTCATTAGTAGTTTGATTAATTGAACTTAATTTATCATGAACTTAGTCCTAATAGTTTTTGCAAATCTATGTTGTAGATAAATGGCCCGTGCTACTATTCCATTGAATTTTATTATGTTGCTAAAGAAAGCTAAGTTGAAAGATGATGGTAGCAATTACACAGACTAGGTCCGTAACTTGAGGATTATCCTCATTGCTGCACAGAAGAATTATGTCCTTGATCTTGATGCACCACTAGGTGACAGACCTGCTGCAGGAGCTGCTGCAAATGTTGTGAACGTCTGGCAAGCTCGATCTGATGAATACTCGATAGTTCGGTGTGCCATGCTTTACGGCTTAGAACCAGGGCTCCAAAAGTGTTTTGAGCACCACAGTGCATATGAGATGTTCCAAGAGCTGAAATTGATATTTCAAGCTAATGCCCGGGTTGAGAGAAATGAAGTCTCCAACAAGTTCTTTAGCTGTAAGATGGAGGAGAACAGTTTTGTCAGTGAACACATACTCAAAATGTTTGTGTATCATAACCACTTGACTCAGCTGGGAATCGAGCTCCCAGATGAGTGTGTTATTGATAGAGTTCTTCAGTCACTGCCATCAAGCTATAAAGGCTTCGTGATGAACTATAATATGCAAGGGATGATGGAAACGATTCCCGAGCTCTTCGAGGTTGAAATCGGCGGAGGTAGAAATCAAGAAAGAGCATCAAGTGTTGATGGTTAACAAGACCACCCGTTTCAAGAAAAAGGCAAAGGGAAAGAAAGGGAACTTCAAGAAGAACGGAAAGCAAGTTGCTGCTCCTATGAAGAAGCCCAAAGCTGGACCAAAGTCTAAAACTGAATGCTTTTACTGCAAGGGAATTGGTCATTAGAAGCAGAACTGCCCCAAATATTTGGCGGATAAGAAGGATGGCAAAGTGAACAAAGGTATATTTGATATACACGTTATTGATGTGTTCCTTGCTAATGCTCGTAGTAGCACCTGTGTATTTGATACTGGTTCGGTTGCAAATATTTGTAACCTGAAACAGGAGCTGCGGAATAAATAAAGATTGGCTAAGGACGAGGTGACGATGCGCTTCGGAAATGGTTCCAAGGTTGATGTGATCGCCGTCAACACACTACCTCTACATCTACCTTCGGGATTAGTTTTAGACCTTAACAATTGTTATTTGGTGCCAACGTTGAGCATGAACATTATATCTGGATCTTGTTTATTGCGAGACAATTATTCATTTAAATCAGACAATAATGGTTTTTCTATTTATATGAGTAACATCTTTTATGGTCATGCACCCTTGTTGAGTGGTTTATTTTTGTTGAATCTTGATCGTGGTGATACACATGTTCGTAATATTGAGGCCAAAAGATGAAAAGTTGATAATGATAGTGCAACATATTTGGGGCACTGCCATTTAGGTCATATTGGTGTAAAGCGCATGAAGAAACTCCATGCGAATGGACTTTTAGAATCACTTGATTATGAATCATTTGATATTTGCGAACCATGCCTCATGGGCAAGATGACTAAAACTACATTCTCTGGGACAATGGAGCGAACTAATGACATATTAGAAATAATACATACCGATGTATGCGGTCTTATGAGTGTCGAAGAACGCGACGGGTATCGTTATTTTCTAACCTTCATAGATGATTTGAGTAGGTATGTATATCCACTTGATGAAATATAAGTCTGGAACATTTGAAAAGTTCAAAGAATTTCAGAAGTGGTGAATCATCATAACAAGAAAATAAAGTTTCTACAATCTGATCACAGAGGTGAATATTTGAGTTACGAGTTTGGACTACATTTAAAACAATGTGGAATAGTTTCACAACTCACGCCACCTGGAACACCACATCGCAATGGTGTGTCCGAATGTCATAACCGTACTTTATTAAATATGGTGCGTTCTGTGATGTCTCTTACCGATTTTACCACTATCATTTTGGGGTTATGCATTAGAGACAGCCGCATTCACATTAAATAGGGCACCGTCTAAATCCGTTGAGATGACACCGTTCGAACTATGGTTTGGCAAGAAACTTAAGCTGTCGTTTCTTAAAGTTTGGGGATGCAACACTTATGTCAAAAGGCTTTAGCCTGATAAGCTCGAAACCAAAGTGGAGAAGTGCGTCTTCATAGGATACCCGAAAGAAACTATTGGGTATACTTTCTACCACGGATCCGAAGGCAAAATCTTTGTTGCTAAGAATGGGTCCTTTCTAGAGAAGGGTTTCTCTCGAAAGAAATGAGTGGGAGGAAAGTAGAACATGATGAGGTAATTGTACCTTCTCTCAAATTGGAAAGTAGCACATCAGAGAAAGCCGTTCCCGTGATGCCTACACCAACCAGAGAGTAAGCAAACGATGATGATCATGAAACTTTAGAACAAGTTACTACTAGACCTTGTAGGTCGACCAGAGCATGTTCCGCACCAGAGTGGTATGGCAATCCTGTCCTGAAAGTCATGTTGTTGGACAACAGTGAACCTACGAACTATGAAGAAGCTATAACAAGCCTAGATTCCAAAAAATGGCTTGAAGCCATGAAATCTGAGATAGGATCCATGTATGAGAACAAAGTGTGGACTTTGGAGGATTTGCCCGATGATCGGCAAGCCATTGAGAATAAATGGATCTTTAAGAACAAGACAAACGCTGATGGTAATATCACTATCTATAAAGCTCGACTTGTTGCAAAAGGTTTTTGAAAAGTTCAAGGGGTTGACTACGATGAGACTTTCTCACCCGTACGATGCCTAAGTCTGTCCGAATCATGTTAGCAATTGCCGCATTTTATGATTATGAAATCTGGCAAATGGACGCCAAAACTTGCATTCCTTAATGATTTTCGTAAGGAAGAGTTGTATATGATGCAACCGGAAGGTTTTGTCGATTCTAAAGGTGCTAACAAAGTATGCAAGCTCCAGCGATCCATCTATGTACTGGTGCAAGCATCTCGGAGTTGGAATAAGCGCTTTGATGAGGTGATCAAAGAATTTGGTTTTATATAGACTTATGGTGAAGCCTGTATTTACAATAAAGTGAGTGGGAGCTCTCTAGCATTTCTAATATTATATGTGGATGCCATATTGTTGATTGGAAATGATATAGAATTTCTGGAGTGAAGTTGCTTACATATTAGGCCTCAAGATCTATAGGGATAGATCAAGACGCTTAATAGGACTTTCACAAGTTCAAAATGGGTCAGTCCAAGAAGGGGTTCTTGCCTGTTTTGCAAGGCATGAAACTGAGTAAGAATCAAAGCCCGACCATGGTAGAAGATTGAGAGAGAATGAAGCTCATTCACTATGCCTCAGCCATAGGTTTTATAATGTATGTCATGTTGTGTACCAGACCTGATGTGTGCCTTTCCATAAGTATGGCAGGGACATACCAAAGTAATCTAGGAGTGGATCACTGGATAGTGGTCAAGAATATTTTGAAGTACCTGAAAAGGACCATGGATATGTTTATCATTTATGGATGTGACGAAGAGCTCATCATAAAGGGTTATGTTGATGCTAACTTCGACACAGATCCGGATGACACTAAGTCATAAACTGGATACATGTTTGTATTAAATGGTGGAGCTGTCAGTTGGTGCAGTTCTAAGCAGAGCGTCATGGCGGGATCTACGTGAAGGAAATATGCCCTAGAGGCAATAATAAAGTTGTTATTTATATTTCCTTATATCATGATAAATGTTTATTATTCATGCTAGAATTGTATTAACCGGAAACTTAGTACATGTGTGAATACATAGACAAAACATAGTGTCCCTAGTATCCCTCTACTTGACTAGCTCGTTAATCAAAGATGGTTATGTTTCCTAACCATGGACATGCATTGTCATCTGATAAACGGGATCACATCATTAGAGAATGATGTGATGGACAAGACCCATCCGTTAGCTTAGCATTGTGGTCGTTACAGTTTTATTGCTACTGCTTTCTTCATGAGTTATACATGTTCCTCTGACTATGAGATTATGTAACTCCTGAATACCGGAGGAACACCATGTGTGCTATCAAACATCACAACGTAAGTGGGTGATTATAAAGATGCTCTACAGGTGTCTCCGAAGGTTTTGGTGGGTTGGCGAAGATCAAGATTAGGATTTTTCACTCCGTGTATCGGAGAGGTATCTCTGGGCCCTCTCGGTAATGCTCATCACTATAAGCCTTGCAAGGAATGTGACTAATGAGTTAGTTGCGGGATGAAGCATTACGGAACGAGTAAATAGACTTGCCGGTAATGATATTGAACTAGGTATGATGATAACGACGATCAAATCTCGGGCAAGTAACATACCGATGACAAAGGGAATGACGTACATTGTTATGCGTTTTGACCGATAAAGATCTTCGTAGAATATGTAGGAACCAATATGAGCATCCAGGTTTCGCTATTGGTTATTGACAGGAGATATGTCTCGGTCATGTCTACATAGTTCTCGAACCCGTAGGGTCCGCACGCTTAACGTTCGATAATGATTTGTATTATGAGTTATGTGATTTGATGACCGAAGTTTGTTCAAAGTCCCAGATGAGATCACGGACATGACGAGGAGTCTCGAAATGGTCGAGAGGTAAAGATTGATACATTGGAAGGTTATATTTGGAAAACGGAATGGTTCCGGAGTAATTCGGGTATTTTTCGGAGTACCGGGAGGTTACTGGAACTCCCCCGGGGAAGTAGTGGGCCTTCATGGGCCTTAGTGGAAAGGAGAGGAGGGCCGCAAGGGTGGCCGCGCGCCCCCCATGGCAAGTCCGAATTGGACTAGGGAGGGGGCGGCGCCCCCCTCTTTCCTTCTCCCTCTCCTCCTCCTTCCCTCTCCCCCTCTTGGAAAAGGAAGGGGAGTCCAACTAGGATTGGGAATCCTAGTTGGACTCCCCCTATGGCGCGCCCCTCCTGGCTGCCGGCCTCCTCCGCTCCCTCCTTTATATACATGGCCAAGGGGTACCCAAAAGAATAACAGACAATCTCTTAGCCATGTGCGGTGCCCCCTCCACAGTTTAACACCTCGGTCATATCGTCGTAGTGCTTAGGCGAAGCCCTGCGCCGGTAACTTCATCATCACCGTCGCCATGCTGTCGTGCTGACGGAACTCTCCCTCGTCCTCAACTGGATCAAGAGCACGAGGGACGTCATTGCACTGAACGTGTGCTGAACACGGAGGTGCCGTATGTTCTGTACTTGGATCGGTTGGATCATGAAGATGTTCGACTACATCAACCGCGTTACTAAACGCTTCCGCTTTCAGTCTACGAGGGTACGTAGACACACTCTCCTGTCTCGTTGCTATGCATCTTCTAGATAGATCTTGCATGATCGTAAGAATTTTTTTGAATTACTACGTTCCCCAAGAGTTGCATCCGAGCCAGGTCTATGCGTAGATGATATATGCACGAGTAGAACACAAAGAGTTGTGGGCGATAATAGTCATACTTCTTACCACCAACGTCTTACTTTGATTCGGTGGTATTGTTGGATGAAGCGGCCCGGACCGACATTACATGACCGCATTCATGAGACTGGTTCTACCGACGTGTTTTGCACACAGGTGGCTGGAGGGTGTCTGTTTCTCCAACTTTACTTGAATCAAGTTTGACTGAGGACGATCCTTGTTGAAGATTAAAATAGCAGACTTGACAAAAAATCATTGTGGTTTTGATGCGTGGGTAAGAACGGTTCTTGCTAGAAGCCCGTAGCAACCACGTATAACTTGCAACAACAAAGTAGAGGACGTCTAACTTGTTTTTGCAGGGCTTGTTGTGATGTGAT
Source organism: Triticum dicoccoides (assembly GCF_002162155.2). NCBI lineage: Eukaryota > Viridiplantae > Streptophyta > Magnoliopsida > Poales > Poaceae > Triticum > Triticum dicoccoides. The sequence goes on from NC_041389.1 coordinate 676,172,656, forward strand.
ATGGTTAAGACATGATGAGATATAAATTGTTGTATGGGATGATCATGTTTTGTAACAGAGTTATCGGCAACCGACATGAGCCATATGGTTGTCGCTTTATTGTATGAAATGCAATCACCATGTAATTGCTTTACTTTATCACTAAGCGGTAGCGATAGTCGTAGTAGCAATAGTTGGCGAGACGACAATGATGCTACGATGAAGATCAGGGTGTCAAGCCGGTGGCGATGGAGATCATGACGATGCCTCGGTGATGGAGATCATGAGCACAAGATGATGATGGCCATATCATGTCACATATTTTGATTGCATGTGATGTTTATCTTTTGTGCATCTTATTTTGCTTAGTACAGCGGTAGCATTATAAGATGATCCCTCACTAAATTTCGATGTATAAGTGTTCTCCCTGAGGATGCACCATTGCTATAGTTCGTCGTGCCGAGACACCACGTGATGATCGGGTGTGATAAGCTCTATGTTCACATACAACGGGTGCAAGCCAGTTTTGCATGTGAAGAATACTCGGGTTAAACTTGTCGAGCCTAGTATATGCAGATATGGCCTTGAAACACTGAGACCGAAAGGTCAAACGTGAATCATATAGTAGATATGATCAACATAGTGATGTTCACCATTGAAAACTACTCCATCTCACATGATGATCGGACATGGTTTAGTTGATTTGGATCACGTGGTCATTTAGATGACTAGAGGGATGTCTATCTAAGTGGGAGTTCTTAAGTAATATGATTAATTGAACTTTAATTTATCATGAACTTAGTCCTGATAGTTTTTTTGCATATCTATGTTGTTGTAGATCAATGGCCCATGCTACCATTCCCTTGAATTTTCATGTGTTCCTAGAGGAGGCTAAGTTGAAAGATGATGGTAGCAATTACACGGACTGGGTCCATAACTTGAGGATTATCCTCATTGCAGCACATAAGTATTACGTCCTGGAAGCACCGCTAGGTGCAATGCCTGCTGCAGGAGTAACTGCGGACGTTATGAACGTCTGGCAGAGCAAAGCTGATGACTACTCAATAGTTCAGTGTGCCATGCTTTACGGCTTGGAATCGGGACTTCAAAGACGTTTTGAACGTCATGGAGCATATGATATGTTCCAAGAGTTGAAGTTAATATTTCAAGCAAATGCCCGGGTTGAGAGATATGAAGTCTCCAACAAGTTCTATAGCTACAAAATGGAGGAGAATAGTTCTATCAGTGAAGACATACTCCAAATGTCTGGGTACCATAACCACTTGACTCAGCTGGGAATTAATCTTCCTGATGATAGTGTCATTGACAAAGTTCTTCAATCACTGTCACCAAGCTATAAAGGCTTCATGATGAACTATAATATGCAAGGGATGACGAAAACGATTCCCGAGCTCTTCGCAATGCTAAAGGCTGTAGAGGTAGAAATCAAGAAGGAGCATCAAGTGTTGGTGGTTAACAAGACCACTAGTTTGAAGAAAAAGGGCAAAGGGAAGAAGGGGAACTTCAAGAAGAATAGCAAGCAAGTTTCTACTCCCGGGAAGAAGCCCAAGTCTGGACCTAAGCCTGAAACTGAGTGCTTCTACTGCAAAGGGACTAGTCACTGGAAGAGGAACTATCCCAAGTATTTGGCGGATAAGTAGGATGGCAAAGTGAAAGGTATATTTGATATACATGTTATTGATGTGTACCTTACTAATACTCATAGTAGCGCCTGGGTATTTGATACTGGTTCTGTTGCTCATATTTGCAACTCGAAATAGGGGCTACGGATTAAACGAAGATTGGCTAAGGACGAGGTGATGATGCGCGTCGGAAATGGTTCCAAGGTCGATGCGATCGTCGTCGGCACGCTACCTCTACATCTACCTTCGGGATTAGTTTTAGACCTGAATAATTGTTATTTGGTGCCAACGTTGATCATGAATATTATATCTGGATCTTGTTTAATGCAAGACGGTTATTCATTTAAATTGGAGAATAATGATTGTTCTATTTATATGAGTAATATCTTTTATGGTCATGCACCCTTGTTGAGTGGTTTATTTTTGTTGAATCTTGATCGTGGTGATACACATGTTCGTAATATTGAAGCCAAAAGATGCAAAGTTGATAATGATAGTGCAACTTATTTGTGGCACTGCTATTTAGGTCATATTGGTGTAAAGCGCATGAAGAAACTCCATGCTGGTGGGCTTTTGGAATCACTTGATTATGAATCACTTGGTGCTTGTGAACCATGCCTCATGGGCAAGATGACTTAAACTCTGTTATCCAGAACAATGGAACGAGCTACTGTCTTATTGAAAATAATACATACTAATGCATGCGGTCCAATGAGTGTTGTGGCTCGTGGCGGGTATTGTTATTTTCTGACCTTCACAGATGATTTGAGAAGATATGGGTATATCTACTTAATGAAACATAAGTCTGAAACATTTGAAAAGTTCAAAGAATTTCAGAGTGAAGTGGAAAATCATCGTAACAAGAAAATAAAGTTTCTACAATCTGATCGTGGAGGCAAATATTTGACCTACGAGTTTGGTCTTCATTTGAAACAATGTGGAATAGTTTCGCAACTCACGCCACTTGGAACACCACAACGTAATGGTGTGTCCAAACGTCGTAACCATACTTTATTGGATATGGTGCGATCTATGATGTCTCTTACTGATTTACCGCTATCATTTCGGGGTTATGCTTTAGAGATGGCTGCATCCACGTTAAATAGGGCACCATCAAAATCCATTGAGACGACACCATATGAACTGTGGTTTGGCAAGAAACCCAAGTTGTCATTTCTTAAAGTTTGGGGCTGCAATGCTTATGTGAAAAAGCTTCAACCTGATAAGCTCGAACCCAAATTGGAGAAGTGCGTCTTCATAGGATACCCAAAGGAAACTGCTGGGTACACCTTCTATCATAGATCCGAAGGCAAGATATTCGTTTCTAAGAATGGATCCTTTCTAGAGAAGGAGTTTCTCTCGAAAGAAGTGACTGGGAGGAAAGTAGAACTTGATGAGGTAATTGTACCTTCTCCCGAATTGGAAAGTAGTTCATCAGAGAAATTAGTTCCAGTGATTCCCAAACCAATTAGTGAGGAAGCTAATGATGATGATCATGAAACTTCAGATCAAGTTACTACCGAACCTCATAGGTCAAACAGAGTACGGTCTGCACTAGAGTGGTACGGTAATCCTATTCTGTAAGTCATGTTACTAGACCATGATGAACCTACAAACTATGAGGAAGCAATGATGAGCCCAAATTCCGCGAAATGTCTTGAGGCCATGAAATCTGAGATGGGATCCATGTATGAGAACAAATTGTGGACTTTGGTGGATTTGCCCGATGATCGGCATGCCATAGAAATTAAATGGGTCTTCAAGAAGAAGACTAACGCTGAGGTAATGTTACTATCTACAAAGATCAACTTGTTGCGAAAGGTTTTTGACAAGTTCAAGGAGTTGACTACGATGAGACCTTCTCACCCGTAGCGATGCTTAAGTCTGCTCGAATCATGTTAGCAATTGCCGCATTTTATGATTATGAAATTTGGAAAACGGATGTCAAAACTGCATTCCTTAATGGATTTCTTAAAGAAGAGTTGTATATGATGCAACCAGAAGGTTTTGTCGATCCAAAGGGTGCTAACAAAGTGTGCAAGCTCTAGGGATCCATTTATGGACTGGTGGAAGCCTCTCGGAGTTGGACTATACGCTTTGATAATGTGATAAAAGCATATGATTTTATACAGACTTTTGGAGAAGCCTGTATTTACAACAAAGTGAGTGGGAGCTATGTAGCATTTCTAATATTATATGTGGATGACATATTGTTGATTGGAAATAATACAGAATTTCTGGATAGTATAAAAGGATACTTGAATAAGAATTTTTCAATGAAAGACCTCGGTGAAGCTGCTTACATATTGGGCATCAAGATCTATAGAGATAGATCAAGACGCTTAATTGGACGTTCACAAAGCACATACCTTGATAAAGTTTTGAAGAGGTTCAAAATGGATCAGTCAAAGAAAGGGTTCTTGCCTTTGTTATAAGGTGTGAAGTTGAGTCAGACTCAATGCCCGACCACTTCAGAAGATAGAGAGAAAATGGAAGTCATTCCCTATGCCTCAGCCATAGGTTCTATCATGTAGGCAATGCTATGTACCAGACCTGATGTGTGCCTTGCTATAAGTATAGCAGGGAGGTACCAAAGTAATCCAGGAGTGGAGCACTGGACAGCGGTCAAGAACATCCTGAAATACCTAAAAAGGACTAAGGATATGTTTCCTATTAACGGAGGTGACTAAGAGCTTGTCGTAAATGGTTACGTCGATGCAAGCTTTGACACTGATCCGAATGACTCAAAGTCGCAATCCGGATACATATTTATATTGAATGGTGGAGCTGTCAGTTGGTGCAGTTCCAAGCAGAGCGTCGTGGCAGGATCTACGTGTGAAGCGGAGTACATAGCTTCTTTGGAAGCAGCAAATTAAGGAGTCGGGATGGAGGAGTTCATATCCGATCTAGGTGTAATACCTAGTGCATCAGGTCCAATGAAAATCTTTTGAGACAATACTGGAGCAATTGCCTTGGCAAAGGAATCCAAATTTCACAAGAGAACCAAACACATCAATAGACGCTTCAGTTCCATCCGCCATCAAGTCACGGAGGGAGGCATGGAGATTTGCAAGATACATACGGATCTGAATGTGGTGGACCCGTTGACTAAGCCTCTTCCACGAGCAAAACATGATCAACACCAAGACTCCATCGGTGTTAGAATCATTACTTTGTAATCTAGATTATTGACTCTAGTGCAAGTGGGAGATTGAAGGAAATATGCCCTAGAGGCAATAATAAAGTTGTTATTTATATTTCCTTATATCATGATAAATTTTTATTATTCATGCTAGAATTGTATTAACCGGAAACTTAGTACATGTGTGAATACATAGACAAAACATAGTGTCCCTAGTATGCCTCTGCTTGACTAGCTCATTAATCAAAGATGGTTATGTTTCCTAACCATGGACATGTGTTGTCATTTGACAAATGGGATCACATCATTAGAGAATGATGTGATGGACAAGACCCATTCGTTAGCTTAGCATTATGATTGTTATAGTTTTATTGCTATTGGTTTCTTCATGACTTATACATATTCCTCTGACTATGAGATTATGCAACTCCTGAATACCGGAGGAACACCTTGTGTGCTATCAAACATCAGAACATAACTAAGTAATTATAAAGATGTTCTATAGCTGTCTCTGAATGTGTTTGTTGGGTTGGCATAGATCAAGATTAGGATTTGTCACTCCGTGTATCGGAGAGGTATCTCTGGGCCCTCTCGGCAATGATCATCACTATAAGCCTTGCAAGCAATGTGACTAATGAGTTATTTGCGGGATGAAGCAATACGGAACGAGTAAAGAGACTTGATGGTAACGAGATTGAACTAGGTATGATGATACCAACGATCGAATCTCGGGCAAGTAACATACCGATGACAAAGGGAATGATGTATGTTGTTATGCGGTTTGACCGATAAAGATCTTCGTAGAATATGTAGGAACCAATATGATCATCCAGGTTCCGCTATTGGTTATTAACCGGAGATATGTCTTGGTCATGTCTACATAGTTCTCAAACCCGTAGGGTCCGCACGCTTAACTTTCGATGACGATTTGTATTATGAGTTATGTGATTTGATGACTGAAGTTTGTTCGGAGTCCCATATGAGATCACGGGCATGACGGGGAGTCTCTAAATGGTCGATAGGTAAAGATTGATATATTGGAAGGTTATATTCCGACACCCGAATGGTTCCGGAGTGATTTGGGTATTTTTCGGAGTACCGGGAGGTTACCGGAACCCCCCGGGGAAGTAGTGGGCCCTCATTGGCCTTAGGAGGGCCGCAAGGGTGGCCTCCCCCATGGCAAGTCTGAATTGGACTAGGCAGGGGGCAGTGCCCCCCTCTTTCCTTCTCCCTCTCCTCCTCCTTCCCTCTCTCCCCCTCTTGGAAAAGGAAGGGGAGTCCAACTAGGATTGGGAATCCTAGTTGGACTCCCCTTATGGCGCACCCCTCCTGGCCGCCGGCCTCCTCCTCTCCCTCCTTTATATACGTGGCCAAGGGGCACCCCAAAGAACAACAGACAATCTCTTAGCCATGTGCAGTGCCCCCTCCATGGTTTAACACCTCGGTCATATCGTCGTAGTGCTTAGGCGAAGCCCTACGTCGGTAACTTCATCATCACCATCGCCATGCCGTCGTGCTGACGGAACTCTCCCTCGTCCTCAACTGGATCAAGAGCACGAGGGACGTCATAGTGCTGAACGTGTGCTGAACACGGAGGTGCCGTACGTTCGGTACTTGGATCGGTTGGATCGTGAAGACGTTCGACTACATCAACTACGTTACTAAATGCTTCCGCTTTCGGTCTACGAGGGTATGTGGAACCACTCTCCCGTATCGTTGCTATGCATCTCCTAGATAGATCTTGTGTGATCTTAGAATTTTTTTTGAATTACTACGTTCCCCAACACTACGTGTGAAGTGGAGTACATAGCTGCTTCGGAAGTAGTGCATGAATTGAAGGAGTCTGGATGAAGGAGTTCATATCCATCTAGGGGTAATACCCAGTGCATCGGGTCCAATGACATTTTTTTGTGACAACACTGGATCAATTACCTTAGCGAAGGAAGTCAAGTTTCTTAAGAGAACAAAACACATCAAGCGATGCTTCAACTCCATTCATGAATATGTCGAGGATGGAGATATAGAAATTTGTAAAGTGCATATGGATCTGAATGTTGTAGACCCGTTGACTAAGCATCTTCCATGAGCAAAAGATGATCAGCACCAAGACTCCATGGGTGTTAGATTCATTACAATGTAATCCAGATTATTGACTCCTGTGCAAGTGGGAGACTGATGGAAATATGCCCTAGAGGCAATAATAAAGTTGTTATTATTATATTTCCTTATTCATGATAAAGGTTTATTATTCGTACTAGAATTGTATTGACCGGAAACTTAAATACATGTGTGGATACATAAACAAATACTGTGTCCCTAGTGAGCCTCTACTAGACTAGCTCGTTGATCAAAAGATGGTTAAGGTTTCCTAACCATAGACATGAGTTGTCATTTGATAACGGGATCACATCATTAGGAGAATGATGTGATGGACAAGAACCAACTGCTAGCATAGCATATGATCATTCAATTTATTGCTACTGCTTTCTTAATGTCAAATACATGTTTCTTCGACCATGAGATGATGCAACTCCCGGACTTCGAAGTAATACCTTGTGTGCCATGAAACGTCACAATGTAACTGGGTGATCATAAAGGTGCTCTACAGGTATTTCCGAAGGTGTCTGTTGAGTTGGCATGGATCAAGACTGGGATTTGTCACTCCGTGTGTGATACGTCTCCAACATATCTATAATTTTTGATTGTTCCATGCTATTATAGTATTTGTTTTGGATGTTTAATGGGCTTTAATATGCTCTTTTATATTATTTTTGGGACTAACCTATTAACCGGATGCCTAGTGGCCAGTTTCTGTTTTTTTGCCTATTTTAGAGTTTTGCAGAAAAGGAATACCAAAAGGAGTCCAAACGGAATGAAACCTTCGTGATGATCTTTCTTGGACCGAAAGCAATCCAGAAGACTTGGGGTTTAAGTCTGGAACGCCACAAGGAGGCCACGAGGCAGGAGGGCGCACCCAGTGGGTAGGCGTGCCCCCACCCTCGTGGGCCTCTCATAGCTCCACCGACGTACTTATTTCGCCTATATATACTCTTATACCCTAGAAACATCAGGAAGAGCCACGAAACCACTTTTCCATCGCTGCAATCTTCTGTACCCGTGAGATACCATCTTGGGGCCTTTTTCGGCAATCTGTCGAAGGGGGAATCAATCACGGAGGGCTTCTACACAAACACCATTGCCTCTCCGATGAAGCGTGAGTAGTTTATCACAGACCTTCGGGTCCATAGTTATTAGCTAGATGGCTTCTTCTCTCTCTTTGATTCTCAATACAAAGTTCTCCTTGATGTTCTTGGAGATCTATTTGATGTAATATTCTTTTGCGGTGTGTTTGCTGAGATCCAATGAATTGTGGATTTATGAACAAGATTATCTATGAATATTATTTGTTTCTTCTCTGAATTCTTATATGCATGATTTGATATCTTTGCAAGTCTCTTCGAATTATCGGTTTAGTTTGGCCTACTAGATTGACCTTTCTTGCAATGGGAGAACTGCTTAGCTTTGGGTTCAATCTTGCGGTGTCCTTTCCCAGTGACAGTAGGGGTAGCAAGGCACGTATTGTATTGTTGCCATCGAGGATAAAAAGATGGGGTTTATATCATATTTCTTGAGTTTATCCTTCTACATCATGTCATCTTGCTTAATGCGTTACTCCGTTCTTATGAACTTAATACTCTAGATGCATGCTGGATAGCGGTCGATGTGTGGAGTAATAGTAGTAGATGAAGAATCGTTTCAGTCTACTTGACACGGACATTATGCCTATATTCATGATCAGTGCCTTAGATATCTTCATAATTATGCGCTTTTCTATCAATTGCTCGGCAGTAATTTGTTCACCCACCGTAATTCATGCTATCTTGAGAGAAGCCACTAGTGAAACCTATGGCCCCCGGATCTCTTTCCTATTATATTATATCTCTTTTCTATTTTATCACATCTTGTTTACTATTTTGCAATCTTTACTTTCCAATCTATACAACAAAAATACCAAAAATGTTTACTTTACTATCTTTATTAGATCTCACTTTTGCGAGTGACCATGAAGGGATTGATGACCCCTTTATCGTGTTGGTTGCAAGATTCTTGATTGCTTGTGCAGGTACTAGGTGACTTGTGTGTCGTCTCCTACTGGATTGATACCTTGGTTCTCAAAACTAAGGGAAATACTTACACTACTTTGCTGCATCACCCTTTCCTCTTCAAGGGAAAAACCAACGCAAGCTCAAGAGGTAGCAAGAAGGATTTATGGCGCCATTGCCGAGGAGATCTACGCCAAGTCAAGACATGCCGAGTACCCATCATAAATTCTTCTCCATCGCATTACATTATCTGCCATTCGCCTCTCGTTTTCCTCGCCCCCACTTCTAAAATGATTTTCGAAAACCTTTGCCTTTTCTTCACCCCTCTTCCGTTCGCCTCTTTTCGTTCTCTTCTTGTGTGCTCGTTTGTTAGAGCGGTTTCTTGCCATCATGTCTAAAACTGGGGAGGTTATCGTTGAAAAAGATAGTAGTAACAATGGGGGAACCTTTGATGCTTTTGATAATCCTCCTGAAGAACCTACTATTTTACACACTAAAAAGTTACGGATTGGTAGTGGTAATATTATTGGAAAAGGAGTCATTCAAGATTTCTTTACTTGTGCCGGTGATTTGCCCACTATGGGTGGGTCTATTCTTCATAGAACTAGTAGTATTGCGGATGCTATATCTTTGCTCGTAATTGAACTTGAAAGACAATTTATCCACATGCATCCTTGCATACAAAGGATTTTTCTAGAGTTTTCTAATATTGAGCATTCTTCTGTTAAGCGAGCGGCTACCATCTTTCTAGCACATGAGTTCAGATTTATAATGAAAGAGGCCAATGAAGTTTTTGTGCACTACAGGGTGGATGCTGGTCGTCCTCCCATAGAAGCAATTCTTTTTAATCAAGAAGACATAATGCGTTTACGATCTTTAGATCATGTTGCTTATAATGAAAACCTTAGAAAAAGGGTTCCTACCGATGTTCTAGTTGATAGGATTGCTGAACTTAATGATAATTTTGCTATTCAGAACAATGGGTTAGGTTTTCCTCTTGATCAAAGGCTCATGACTTTTTGCCAAAATAATGCTTATAATGATGAATTGGTTGTGCAATATGAACGGCCAAAGGAGGAACCAATTCCTCCCGAGCTTGATCTTGGGGACTTTTGCCCCAAATAAATTTAGCCCTTTTGATTACTTTTGCTTTCCACAAATAAAACTTGCTGATGAATGTAGGGTGTACGAGATGACTTTTCGCAATTTGCCCTATCATTATTATGGCAATACCGATCTGTTCGTGTTTTTATGCCTAGCCAGGGGCGTTAAACGACAACGCTTGTTGGGAGGCAACCCAATTTTATTTTTGTTCTTCGCTTTTTGCTCCTATTTAGTAATAAATAATTCATTTAGATTCTGGTTATATGTGGTTTTATGTTTTAATTAGTGTTTGTGCCTAGTAGAACCTTTGGGAAGACTTGGGTGAAGTCTTTGCGATCTTGCTATAAAAAACAGAAACTTTTGCACTCACGAGAATAGATGTCATTTTTTACAGGAGAGTAATCTTTAGTTGATTATTTTTTCAGATGATTAATAGACAAATTCCTCGCATCCACCAATTTATTTCAGAATTTGTGGAGTTACAGAAGTATTCGAAAGTTACAGATTGTTACAGACTGTTCTGTTTTTGACAGATTCTGTTTTTCGTGTGTTGTTTGCTTATTTTGATGAATCTATGAGTAGTATCGGGGGGTATGAACCATAGAGAAGTTGGAATACAGTAGGTTTAACACCAATATAAATAAAGAATGAGTTCATTATAGTACCTTAAAGTGGTGGTTTATTTTCTTATACTAACGGAGCTCATGAGATTTTTCTGTTGAAGTTTTGTGTTGTGAAGTTTTCAAGTTTTTGGGTAAAGATTTGATGGATTTTGGAATAAGGAGTGGAAACAACCTAAGCTTGGGGATGCCCAAGGAACCCCAAGGTAAAAATCAAGGACAACCAAAAGCCTAAGCTTGGGGATGCCCCGGAAGGCATCCCCTCTTTCGTCTTCGTCTATCGGTAACTTTACTTGAGGCTACATTTTTATTCACCACATGATATGTGTTTTGCTTGGAGCATCTTGTATGATTTGAGTCTTTGCTTTTTAGTTTACCACAATCATCCTTGTTGTACGTGCCTTGTCGTGGTATTTCCTTGACATATGCCAATGGGTGGCTAATCATGTGTGGGGTCAAAAGGACATTGCCGGGCTCTAGAACGTGGCTTCAGTGGTTGGGGTGGCCAACACCCCGGCCGCCCCCCGCCGTGTGGACCCGCTTGCCGACCTCCAGGAGGCCACGGAGAGGAACACACAAGAGGCGTGCGAGGAGCGGGAGGCGGCCAGGGCAGCGCAGGCGGAGGCCGATGCCGTAGCCAAGGCGCAGGCCGAGGCGGAGGACAAGGAGCGGGCGGACGCGGCCGCCAAGGCGCAGGCCGCCAAGGCGCGGGAGACAAAGTCGTCCCGTGGCCAGGCCTCCGGGCCGATCGACTTGCAGCACCCGAAGCCGCCTTCTCCGGAGGCCCCGGAGCCGGCCGGCGGAGCCGGCGTTGTCCAATCGGTCGTGGAGAAGGAAGGAGGTGGCCCCGTGCTCGGGGAAGAGGTGGCTCCGCCCCCACCGACTGCCGACACCTAGGTCGGCCAGCCCGAAGGGCCACAGGCGGTGCTAGCTGACGGCCAGCTGACGGTGGGGCCGCTTCCCATGGTCCGCATCCCGGCGCACCGGCGTCCGGCGAAGGCGAGCTCTGCGTCGCGGCCGAGGGAGACTGGAACCTCCAAGTTGGTGATGCCCGACGTTGAGGCCACTACCGCCAACACGGTGGACTGGGCGGCTGGCGATGGTGGCGGCGCCCTGAACATGTCGGTGAAGGACGTCCAAACCCAGCTCGCCGCCGAAGGCGCCGCTCTCTAGAAGTTGGTGTGGGAGTTCCTGGCGTCGCGAGCGGTTGTTCGGGTACGCACTCGCTTCTTGTTTTTGTCTTCGTGCAATCTTTGGTGGGGGCGGGCCAGCACACCCATCGGGTGTAGCCTCCGAGTTCTAGGCCGGCTGCTGAGCAGGCAGCCCGGAACTTTTAGGTGAGTTCTGAGTGTTAATCTTGCTTTTCTTTTCTTCTTTTGTCCTTGCCGCAGGACTACCACAACCTCCACGCAGACACCTACAATTCCCACGTCAAGGAGCTGGCCAAGCGGACCAGCGACTTGAACGAGAGCCGGAGTGAGTGTTCCGCCTTTCTTCTCATGGGGGCGCGCCAGCGCATCCGCTAGGTGTAGCTCCCGAGATTCGGGCCGACTGCTGAGCAGTCGGGCCGGATCTTCCGGCAACTACCTTCTTTTCTTTCTGGCTGATGCGGATGTCTTCTTCTTTATCTTTGCAGAGGCGGCTACCACCCTGCAGCAGCGCTTGGGCGAGCTCGAGACCGAGCTCCGTGCCAAGGAGGTGGAGCGCAGTCAGGCGGCGCAGGAATGCGAGCACTTGAACAAGGAGCTGGCCGACCAGGCGGAGCGGCACAAGACGGAGGTCCAGCAGCACAAGGCCGAGATCCAGCAGCTGAAGGACGGTGAGGACCTCCTCAAGGCCGAGTTCAAGACTCAGTGCTCGAACTGGGCCGAGAAGGACGAGTTCCTGAACGCCGGCTATGGGGAGATCAAGGACTTGATCGATGGTAAGTACTTCTCATCTTCTTAAGTGGTTGCCAACTGCTGTGGGAGTCGGCTTCCATCTTCTCATTTCTTGGTCTTTTTCCTCTTTAGAGTACTTCCCGGGCTACTCCGTCGCCGTCACCTAGGCTATCGAGGCGCGGCGCGTCATGCGAAGGGCGGGGGGCGCAGACATTCCGCCAACGCGCCCTGGAATCGTGGCGAGCAGCTCCTGACTGTCAAGACTCGCCTGCAGCCGGCCCATCGGGTGCTCCGCCGCCTGCAACGCGCCGGTGCTCTGGTGCTGGCTGCTTTGTGGCCGGGTGCTCAGATCCCGCGCACCCCAGGCCGAACCACCGAGTGGCTGGAGGCTGCAGCCAGCCGCTTCGAGGCCTGGAAGGGCGTCACGACTCGAGCGGGTGCCCAGATAGCCTTGGAGTTTGCGAAGGCGTGGTATCCCAACCTTGACTTGAACTAGCTGGCTACCTTCCAGCTGGAGGCTGCAGAAGAGCTAGTGGAGGCAGGTCCTGAGCTCACATGGTGCACGGCGGCGCTCGCCGATTACACCAACACGGCCATCTTCGTCCCCGAGTTGAATATTGACGGCAACGTGGTGCCGCAAGCTGGTTTGGGTTGGACCAACTGGGCTAGGAGGACTCGGTGGAAGAAATTGCCTCCAGCAATGAGGGAGATGACGACGATAAGGACGAGGAGGGTGAAGATGATGCGCCGGTCAGTGGGGCGGGCGGCCAGCCTCATCCTGACCAAGCTTCAACCAGCGAGCCGCGGGTGGCTACGTCGGCTTCCGCCAACCAGACCGAGACCAGCCAGCCGACCACTCCACCAACCGGCGATGCCGCCTCTGCTGACCCCTCGAACCCACCTGCTGCTCCTCTTGCCTAGGCGGTCGTACTTACTTTGTCCCACGGCTTGAATCAACTGTAAAATGGGCGGAGCAGATTCGCCTTCCATGGCCGCTCCGTCTCTTCGCCGGATGTGCATCTCTTGCGTGCTCTGGGCTTCTGAGCGGCAATGAGGTAATATGAGTCGTTGCCTAGGGCCTTGTTGATGATGAAGGGGCCTTCCAAAGGTGCCGCGAGCTTGTGCTGTCTAGCTGATCGCTGGATCGGGTGGAGCACAAGGTCGCCCTCACGGAATGAACGCGACCTAACCTTCTTGTTGTGGTAGCGATGCAGGCTCTGCTGGTAGATGGCGGACCGGCTGCATGCTAGCAGTTGGGCCTCTTCCAGCAGATCAACGTCGTCTTCTCGCACCTCCTTGGCCTCCGCCTCCGTGTACATGGCAACCCGAGACGAGTCGAACTCGATATCTGTGGGGATGATCGCCTCGGAGCTGTACACGAGGAAGAAGGGCGTGAAGCCGGTTGATCTGTTCGGCGCAGTTCGAAGACTCCAGAGGATGGTCGGCAGCTCATCAATCTAGCAGCCGGCTGACCGCTCTAGCGTCTTGATCAGGCGGGGCTTGATACCGGACAATATGAGGCCATTTCCTTGCTCCACCTGGCCGTTTGACTGCGGATGGGCAACAGATGCTAAGTCCAGTCGGATCCCCTGATTCGCGCAGAAGCAGGCCAAGGCGCCTTTGGCAAAATTGGTGCCATTGTCGGTGATGATGCTGTGAGGAACGCCATATCTGACAGTGATGTCGGCGATGAATGTGATAGCAGTCAGCCCATTCAGCTTCTTGATTGGTTTTGCTTCTATCCATTTTGCGAACTTGTCCATGGTAACCAGCTGGTGGGTCATGCCGACGCGTGCTGTCTTGAACGCGATACCATATCCAATCCCCACACGGCAAAGGGTCAGGTGATGGGGATGGTCTTGAGGGCAGAAGCCGGCAAATGTTGCTTGGCGCTAAACACTTGGCACCCCTTGCACTTCTTGGCTAGCTCTTTGGTGTCGTCCAAAGTAGTCAGCCAGAAGAACCCATGGCGGAAAGCTTTGGCCATAAGGGATTTGGAGGCGGCGTGGTGTCCACACTCGCCTTCGTGTATATCTCTAAGGATCTCTATGCCTTTTTCTGGTTCTACGCAGCATTGGTGGACGCCAGTCACACTCCGCCTTGCGAGCTCTTGGTTCACAATGGTGTAGGAGCCTGCTTTGCGATGGATCTGTCTTGCTAGCACCTTGTCGGTTGGCAGCACGCGGCTGACCAAATAGTCGTGGATAGGCTGCACCCAAGATGCAGCTACCACCACTGTGAACATGGCGACTGTACGAGGGGGGATGGGTTGGGAGGCGACGGGCTAGAGCCGGCCGCTTCGGATGGTGGTGAGCAAGTCCCTTGGCCGACTGCAGCAGCACCCAGGCCGCCTGCTGAGAGCACGAGGCCGGGTGCTGGTGGTGCAGTCCCCGGGCCGCTTGGCGAAGTCCTTGAGCCCGCCGCTGAAGTCCCCGCGCTGTCGGGGAAACCGATCACCTATGGGGTTGCCAGGATCCCCTTTTACGTTGGGCAGGGAGTTAGTTGCATGAAGAGCAGGTCGCAAAGGATTTTCATCCAGGTTTGGGCTGCAGAGATGCGTAATACCATAGTCCTGCTTTTCTGGTTATATGTGTGTTCTTGAGCTTTTGAACTAGCTACGATGCGTGCCTTGTCCAAAAGTCTGAATCCTTTCTCTGTATGCCTCGGGCCTCCTTTTATACACAAAGGGGTTGCCATAGCGGCATACAGGAGGTGGCAAGCTATGGTGATCAAGCTTATCACTTGGTCCACGTAGGACAGACGCATTTAATGTGCTGCTTAAGTGTCCTTCCACTTTATTGGGGACGGCAACAGAACCCATCCTGTCCTTCGCCGCTCCTCCTTGCTCCGACACGCGTCCAAGCTAATAAGGCATGCAGCGCCACACTGGCTAACTAGCTGTTGCGTTGGCGCAATGGTAAGCATCCACGAAGATCTGCATGCCGCCACGCAGTTGCCTGCTTGGTTGGCATGCTTATCATCGCACTAGAGTGGTGGTGAGGTGGCGAAGCCTTGCCGGGCACGGGTCTGGCCGCGGTCCAGCGATCGTCCAAGGCTTGCCGGGGGCCTTGGGGTCATCCCCGGCAAGGGTCTTGCCGGGGGTCTTTGTCTTCTGGTCCCTCGTGGACCCGCGGGCTGCCAATCTTTGTGACGGGCTGCATGCTACCAGGCATGTGCTCTCCAAACCTTGGTCTTAACGTTGTCGATGGTTTCAGAGCTCTCAACCCCAAGGGTGATGAGCTTGCTGGTCTCTTCGCAAGCTGCCCCAGCAAGGAGCTTGTTGGGGGCCTTGCAGGTTGCCTCGGCAAGACTTGTTGCCGGGCATGGCTCTGCTAGCCTTCTGCTACTTGTTACTTTGAGCATATGTCTTGGTGGACTTCGTGTCTTGTCTTGCTTCCTGCCATCTTCCTCTGCCTCGCCAAGCCCTGTCGTGGGAGTGGCTGCGACCGTCCGTGCACAAGTAAGGGGTACAGAAGTACCCACACTTTTGTACACCAACAGGAGCCCCCGGGCCTGGGCCACACATAAGTGCAAGGCGTAGTTAGGCCAGGCCCAAAGCAGTGCACGGGCGGGCGTGGCAGAGGCGAACCGCCATGATCTTTCTGGCAGTTCTCTTCCCCACGAGCCGCATTGAGCGCATGACGTGGGGGTCATGCGTGGAGTGAGCATGGCACACATGCGTCATCTGCAGTAAATGGTAAAGAGGCGGCCCGCGCCTTCCCCATAAAAGGGAAAAATCCATGAGGCGCTGCTCATTTACCCTCTCTGCCATTGTCACCTTGACTTGCCTGTATCCTTCTGTCTTAAATCTCTTTGGTTTCTGGCCTTGCCTCACTCCTCTCTTTGGCGCCAGATCCTCCCCTGGCGAACCAGGCGGATGTTGATGCTGTGATCATGGAGACCGCCAAGGACGCCAAGGCCGAGGCTACCAACATCGCTACCGAGGAGGCAGCCAAGGCCACCGTCATAGACACCGACAAGGCCACTGCCGAGGAGGCCTCCAAGGCTGCCGCCGCAGCCACCGCCAAAGCTGCCACAAAGGAGGCTGCCAAGGGGCCTGCCAGAGGAACTAGCGAGGCCTTTGCTGAGGAGGCCGGCGAGGCCGCTGCCGGGGCAGCCGGTGGGGCTGCCACCGAGGAGGCTGCCAGGAAGCTTGCTGGGGAAGATGTACTCCACGACCAACCCTCTTCCTCCTCAGCCCCCGGCCCAAGCAAGTATCTGAGGGTTGGTGACGATCTATTTGTCAGCCTCCTAGGGATGGCAAGCACCGAAGCGCCAGTCGAGGGGGAGGTGTTCGACGATAAGGTTCTCACTGCCGCCGGGCTCCAAGTTGTTGATGAATCGAGCACTGGTAGCAGCGGCACCAAGGAAAATCAGCTCCTTCAGGCCATGAGCGCAAACTTCCAAAAGCTCCAGGCACTCTACCGCGCCCGCCAGGACAAGGTGATCTCCAGGATGGCCACCATGGACAAGGCCGAGGCGGACTTTCAAGAGCGTGTCACCTAGACGCAGATATGGTTTGCCGAGGCCCGGGAGAATCTGAGGGCCACCCAAATCCAGCAAGATGAGCGCCAGAGGAAACTTCTCCTGAAGCAGGCCGACATTGAGAAGGCCCAGGATGCAGCAAAGGCACAGGCTGCCAAGGACAAAGCTAAGCAGCGGCAGCACGAGGCTTCGCTCGACTCCTAGGAAGAGGACCTGGCTACCCTTGAAGAGGCGCTTGTCGCCAAGCTCCATGCCAAGGACGAGGAGATTGACAGGCTCGTCGCGCAGCGAACCCAAGAGCTGAAACAGAGGCACAAAGAGGCGCTCGATGCTCTAGCCCTGGATCAATCCGGCAAGCTAAAGGAGGTCGTTGATGACGCCGAGGCCGCAAAGGCCGCCAAGGACGAACTGGCCGCCAAGGTGGAGAAGCTGGTGCTAGAGCTGGTGGGGCTGAGGGAGGAGACCTCGAAGATGAAGGAGGACAGGGACATGACTGCCCATACCCTGGCAGAGCTACAGGTCACCATCTCCGACAAGACCAAACTGCTTACTATTGCCAATGAATCCATTGATGATCTGAAGCTGAAACTAGAGTCTTAGGACAAGACGCTCTTGGAGTCCCAGGCTCGTGAGCGGACCTTGGCCAAAGATCTCGCGGACGAGCAGCTGCTATTGCGGACTGCCATTTCTTCCCACAACAAACTCGTGGAGAGCACGAAGCTCTAGACCGGCCACCTGGTGGACGTCGCGGAGAAGCTCACCGCGCAGCTGACCGCCATGGGCATGCCAAACTTCAGGTTCTCCCGCGAGGCGAGAGTGGCCGAGAGCGCCAGGCTATCCGAGTTCTTCGAGCGCGTTCTTGACGCCGTGAAGCTGCTCCAGTCCACCAGGGCGGCCTACCTGGCCGAGGAGTCCCGGCAACTTTGCCGGGATGCCTTGATCAAGGTGCTCACCAAGGTGGCGCACTGGAACCCTAGCATCAACTTTGCTCATGCACTTGATAGCTCGCCGGAGGACGTCGACCGTCAGGCGCTCGAGGAGTGCATCGAGCCCATCATCACCTATGTTAGCGAAGTCGCGAGGCTGGAGGGCCACCATTGGGATTAACTGCTTTGTTCCTTGTAGTTGCTACGAGTTCATACCCAAGACAGATTATCTTAAGTTAAAATCGCGGCAACTTTTGATGTAATACAACTTTTGCTGCACCCTGAACTGGTTGCATGTTATCTTCCCTGTTTAATTTATCCTTGTATTTTCTGCACCCTACGCCTAGTTGGATAGGCCCGCCGGCATGTGGACCCCTCGCCGCAGGCGCTAGAAGGATGGATCCTTAGCAGCCTATGGAGGGCATCGACGCCAGCGGGCTACCCTGGCGCTCTTGGTGAAGCACCTGGACTGTTGAGCGGACTCGAGGCAGAACAAGGGCGCTGTCGATTACGGCAAGGTACCCCATCGTTCTTAGCAGAGCACAACACCCGAACTGTTGAGCGGACTCAAAACAGAACAGGGGCGTTGCCAATCGTGGAAGGGTTCCTTTTGTGTGCAGGCTCTCCATACAAGGACTAAAACCATTGAGGGGGATAACCTCATAAAAAGGAAGTTAAGATAACTTAGCTTTTCATTGTTGTGCGAATCATCGTTGCGAACATGGACGCCGTCGCTTGCCTGGCCCTTCGCACCAGGATGGCATGGACGGTCTCGATCGGGCGGGCCACTGCGGTCGTCTTCTTCTTCGGCGCCATGGCGACGAAGAAACTATGGCCCTAACCAACGGACCAGATTCTCACAACTAATGTCGTCCCTACCTGGTGCGCCAGCGTTGTCGGGGAAACCGATCACCTATGGGGTCGCGAGGATCCCCTTTTATGTTCAGCGGGGAGTTAGTTGCATGAAGAGCAGGTCGACCCGTTAGCGCACAAAGGATTTTTATCCAGGTTTGGGCCGCAGAGATGCGTAATACCCTAGTCCTGCTTTTCTGGTTATATGTGTGTTCTTGAGCTTTTGAACTAGCTATGATGCGTGCCTTGTCCAAAAGTCTGAATCCTTTCTCTATATGCATCGGGCCTCCTTTTAAACACAAAGGGGTTGCCATAGCGACATACAGGAGGTGGCAAGCTACGGTGATCAAGCTTATCACTTTGTCCATGTAGGACAAATGCATTTAATGCGCTGCCTACGTATCCTTCCACTTTATTGCGGATGGCAACATAAGCCATCCCATCCTTCGCCGCTCCTCCTTGATCCGACACGCTTCCAAGATGGTAAGGCATGCAGCGCCATGCTGGCTAACTAGCTGCTGCGTTGGAGCAATGGTAAGCTTCCACGAAGATCTGCATGCCACCATGCAGGCGCCTGCTTGGTTGGCATGCTTATCGTCACACTGGAGTGGTGGTGAGGTGGCGAAGCCTTGTCGGGCATGGGTCTGGCCACCGTCCAGTGATCGTCCCCGGCAAGGGTCTTACCGGGGGTCTTCGTGTTCTAGTCCCTCGTGGACCCACGGGCCGCCAATCTTTGTGAGGGGCTGCATGCTACCAGGCATGTGCTCTCTAAACCTTGGTATTAACATTGTCGATGGTGTCAGAGCTCTCAACCCCAAGGGTGATGAGCTTGCTGGTCTCTTTGCAAGCTGCCCCAGCAAGGAGCTTGCCGGGGGCCTCGCAGGTTGCCTCGGCAAGGCTTGTTGCCGGGCGTGGCTCTGCTAGCCTTATGCTACTTGTTACTTTGAGCATATGTCTTGGTGTCCTCCGTGTCTTGTCTTGCTTCCTTCCATCTTCCTTTGCCTCGCCAAGCCCTGCTGTGGGAGTGGCTGCGACCGTCCGTGCACAGGGGTACAGAAGTACCCACTCTTTTGTACACTGACACGCGCCGACTGCTAAAATCCCTGAGCCGGATCCGGCTGCTCCTGGGGCAGTCAGCACAAAGATGGAGTCGGACTCTGGTGAAGGCTTGATGGATGGCTTGCGGAGGTGCTCGAGGGAGACGACGAATGGAATGGCCTGCCGGATGGATCCCGAAGATGAGCGCTTCATACTCGGCTATGTTGTTGGAGGCAGCGAAGTGGATCTGCAACGTGTACTTCAACTTGTTGCCTTTGGAAGAGGTGAGGACGCTGCCGGCTCCCAGCCCGGTGCGCATCTTTGAGCCATCAAAGTGCATCCGCCAATGCGTGGAGTCCAGAGCTGGCGGCAGGTACTGGGACTCAGCCGAGTCAACGAGGAAGTCGGCCAGTGCTTGGGACTTGATGGTGGTGCAGGGCTCGTAGAAGGTGGTGTGCAGGCCCAGCTCGATGGTCTACTTGGCCACCCGGCCCGAGGCATCTCTATTGCCTATGACCTCGACAAGGGCAGCGGTCCAGACAACCATGATGGAGTGCTCTTGAAAGTACTTCTTCAGCTTCTTGGCGGCAATGTACATGCCATAGCACATCTTCTGGTAATGGGGGTAATTCTGCTTGGAGGCCGACAGGACCTCGCTTAGGTAATACACCGGCCTCTGGATGGCTATGCCATGCCAGCTTCTGGGCGCTCGACGATGATCACCGTGCTAATAACTCTGTTGGTAGCAGCGATGTAGAGGAGCATGGGCTTTTTAGTAGCCGGAGCCGCTAGGATAGGCGGTGTCGACATCATCTGCTTGTGCTGGAGGAAGGTGGCGTCCGCCTGGTCGTTCCATTCGACGCAGGTGGTTTTCTTCATGAGCTGGTACAAGGGGAGTGCCTTTTCACTCAGCCGGCTGATGAAACGGCTGAGTGATGCCAGGCACCCGGTGAACTTCTACACATCACGCAGCTTGGTGGGTTTCTCCATCCTCTCAATGGCCTTGATCTTCACAAGGTTGCACTCGATGCCGCGTTCTGAGACTAGAAAGCCCAGGAGCTGGCCGGCTGGCACACCGAAGACACACTTCTCCGGGTTGAGCTTGATGTTGAAGCGGCGCAGATTTTCAAAGGTTTCTTTCAAGTCCTCCATCAGGGTGCCATGCTTCTCCGTGTTCATCACAATGTCTTCCACGTAAACAAGGGCATTTCATCTGAGTTACTTAAGCAAGCACTTCTGCATACAACATTGGAAGGTGGTGCCGGCATTCCTCAAGCCGAACATCATGGTGATGTAACAGAAGGCGCTGAATGGCGTGATGAAGGCGGTCTTCAGTCGATCAGCCGAATCCAGCTTGATCTGGTGGTAACCAGAATAGGCATCAAGGAAAGATAACGGCTCGCATCCGGCTGTTGAGTTAATCACTTGATCTATTTGCAGCAGAGCGAATGGATCTTTGGGGCAGGCTTTGTTGAGACTGGTGTAATCAATGCACATGCACCACTGGTTATTCTTCTTCAGCACAAGGACCGGATTGGCAAGCCAGTCCGGGTGGAATACTTCCATAATGAATCCGGCTGCTAGCAGTCAGGCGACTTCTTCTCCAACAATTCTTCTCTTTTCTTCCGACAGGCGGCGGAGGGGTTGCTTGACTGGCTTGGCATCTGACCTTACATTAAGTTTGTGCTCGGCAATATCCGTCAGGACACTCGGCAAGTCTTTGGGGGACCATGCAAAGATGTCTCGATTCTCACGGAGGAAATCGACGAGCGCGCCTTCCTATTTGCTGTCGAGGCTAGTGCCCATGACGGCAAACCTCTCTGGGTGGTCCGGGTCCAAGGGAATCCGCTTGGGTTCTTTAGCCGGCTGGAATGAGGCCCCTGCTTCGGCTTCCTGGGATCAGTCAATATGGCCGGCTTCTCGCTGGCCATTGCTACCATCCGATCGAGGAGCCGTCTTTCTTGACCTATGACGAGGGACTCAGCCAACCGGCTGCTGGCAGCCGCACAATCTTGTGACTTATTGTAATCTCCAGCAACAGTGATAATGCCCTTGGTGCCTGGCATCTTGGCTTTCAGGTATGCATAGTGAGGGACCATCATGAACTTTTCCAGCACGGGGCGGCCCAAGAGTGTGTGGAAGGGCCTTTCCAAGTCCACCACCTCAAACCAGATTGGCTCGCGGTAGAAGTGGTTGCTATCGCCAAACATGACGGCAATCTTTATCTTGCCGATTGGGGAGCAGGACAGGCCTGGGACTATGCCATGAAAAACAGTCCGGCTTGGATGAAGTTGCTTTGCTTTGATGCCCAGTCGGTCCATGGTCTCCTTGTACAGGATATTGATGTTGCTGCCACCATCTATCAACACTCGGCTGAAACGACAGTTCCGCCTCTCTGTTGCAAAGGTCATCTCAAGCACTAGGGCATATGAACCCGGATTGGGCATCACAGCCGGGTGGTCAGCTTGGCTCCAAGTGATAGGCTTTTCCGACCAGTACATGCGGGTGGGAGCTTCTGTACTGACAGCATTGACCTCTTTGTGCTGCTGCCGCCTGCTGTGCCTGTCACCGGCTTGGCTTGTGAAGACGACGTAAGCGGCATGCTCTTCAGGAAACTCATCCTGAATGGTGCCGACTCGCCAGGCTGCTGGCTGCTGACCGACTAGAGCTAGAGGGCCAGCTGGCGGGGGAGGCGGGAGGGCCTCGCCCTGGGCGATCCTAGCTAACCAGTTGCACTTCTGGGTGGTGTGGTTGGACGACTTTGCGCCACTGTGGAACTTTCACGAGGCATCAAGGGCTTGCTCGAAGGAGAGGGCGGGCAGCCATGCTCCCTTGCCAGATTTCTGCCGCTTGGTGTTAGGCTGACCAGTCGGCTGCTGATCTTCGACTGCTGCTACCTGCCGGCTGTTGGAAGCCGCCTGCTGGGCCTTGTGCTTGTTGTCGTTTTGCTGGCGCCAAATGGTGTCACCAGCCGGTGTTTGGGAAGCCAGAGGGAGCACCTTTCCGGTCATGTCCACTCGGAGCTCCGACTTCATGGAGGAGTTGTCCGTGGCGTATTTGTCCACTATGACCAGCAGTTCGTCTAGAGTGGCTGGTTCGTTGCAGAGAAGCTTGTGCTTGAGCAAAGTACCCTCTCAACACCCTACCGTGAGGTATTCTATGGCCTGCACCTCGTGCACCCCTTTGCAGGAGTTGCATAGCTCGCCCCAGCGTGTCAGATAGTCATGAGTGGACTCAGTCGGGACTTGGACGCACAAGGAGAGTTGGTGAGGCTTGGGCGGCCGCTTGTAGGTGCTGGTGAAGTTGTGGACAATACGTCGGAGAAGTCTAGCCAGCTGTTGATGCTGTATGGCTTGAGGCTGTTCAGCCATGTCAGGGCCGTGCCCTAGAGCATGAGCGGAATGTACTTCATGGCAATGCGCTTGTTGTCGTTTTCTATGTTGACAGCGGTGTAGTAGTCGACCAACCAATCTTCCGGCTTCACGGAGCCGTTGTACTTGGGAGTGTCTCGTGGCAGTGAGAATCCTTTGTGGAAGGGCTCGTTTCAGATGCGGGGGCTGAAGCAAGGCGGGCCGACCGTATCTTCTTCTTCTTCCGCTAGGGATCGAGCAAGCTGGTTAATTCAGTGGCGGGCATCATTCTCTCTAATTCCTTTGCAGTGACCCACCCGGTCTCCGAGAGTTGGGTGCCCAACAGGCGGCGGGGAAGCATGCCTCTCCCTACGCGGGGGAAGTAGGCGGTCGCTGCGTCGCTCTACTGCTCTTAGGTGGCTGTCAGCGCCGCGCTCGATCGAGATGTGTGTGCGCTGACTACGGCTTGCAGCCGGCTCCGGATTGCCTCGGCCGCTTGTGAGGGACCGAGAGGTCGGGCCATGTTCTCAGCGAGGGAGGCGGGTCTCATCTGGCACGCCGGGCTCTGCTGCACGGCGGGCGGCTTCTTGCTGGATGGCGGCCGCGTCAAGGAGCCGCTGGAGGCGCTCCTTCATGAGGCACCTCTCTTTGCCCTCCAAGTTGTCTAGCTCCTCTGCTGCCGACTGGGTGGCGCGCAGGTTTTCGGCGGACGTGGGGTAGACAGGGCGGTAGGCCCTGAAGATGCTGGTGATGGTGGCGCCGCGATTCCGGATCGCGCCCAGCGGGCTGGGCTCTCCAGCAGCCGGCGTGCCGCCTGCAGCACGGTCGAGCTCGCGCTGGTAAGCCTCGACGAGACGCTTCACAGTAGCCAGCTGCTTGGCGCTGTCGAGGAGCGAAACGCGGTGTGCCTCCAAAGTTGCGTTGTCCACGCCATCCTCGACCGGAGTGGCAAGGGTGCGCAGGGTCAAACGGATCGGATCCTGGCTCGCTCCGGCTGAGGCTCCGTCCTGACTGATGACCAGCACCTCTGTGGCGTTGCTGGTGCTGGCGGTGCTGTCCGCGCGAGGGAGAAAATCGTCGATGATCTCTACGTGCTCGGGGTAGACGTCTGCCGTGTCGGAGTCGATGATCATCTTGATGGGCGGGTCGGTGGAGCCAACGGACTCCAAGTTGGAGGTGGGCTCGTCGATGATGTGGAGCTTGTCGAGGAGGTCGACGAGGCAGCTCTCGGAACTGGCCAAACCCACGCCAAGGGCAGGCTCATCGGCGAGGTGGACGCTGCGGAGGAGATCGGCGAGGGAGCTCGCGGCGCAGGCGGCCTCCTCGTGACGCAGATCATCAACGCGAACACCAGTGGGCGAGCCGGGTTGGCTGCGCTCTCGGGGGAGGAAACGAGTTCCCGTCTAGAACGTGTCTCTAGACAACGGTGCGCCTTGCACCATGGTGGGCGCCAAATGTCGTGGTATTTCCTCGACATATGCTAACGGGTGGCTAATCATGTGTGGGGTCAGAAGAACGTTGCCGGGCTCTAGAAGCGGGAGTAGGCAAGACCGTAAGCGACGCCGGGTCTTACCCAGGTTCAAAGCTCTCTGTGGAGATAACACCCCTAATCCTGCTCCGCGGGGTCTTTGCATCACTATGATCAATAGCTAGTACAAGGGTGCTCCTTGAGCTGTTCGGGCTAGAGGAGGAAGAAGGTTTCTTGCTCTACTCCTCTCTAGCTATGGGTGTGTGTATGATCTAAGGGGGCTGAAGCCTTTGCATGGGTGACCCCGGGGGGTTTATATAGGCTTACCCCCCGAGGGTACAATGGTAATCCGGCTGGTCCTCGGACTCGGCAGTCGGTGCCTCTGAGCTCCGGCTTCTTCGCTGGCTGCTGGGGCCCGCCGCCTGGTGGGTCCCACCGGCTGCCTTAAGCTCTGCCGACAGGTAGGGCCCACTGCCTGCGGGCCAGGGGGACCAGGACGCACTATAGCCTTGCCCCTGATGACGATGGCTTGGTCGGGGGCGTGTGGCTACAGTGCCACCGCCTGGCTGGCGATCACTGTAGCCACACCCCGTCGCTTCTGGTTAATTGTGCACAGACTCCAAGGGGAGGGGCGGCGGCCTGCTAGGAGCCAACCTCCCCTTAAGGACGCCTGCTCAGGCCTTGTCGTCTTCTGGTGCATGCAGACAGGTAGGTCCCGCCGCCTATGGGTCGTACCGACCGCCCATCATGGGGGCATGGCCCTGCCTAACGTAGGCACCGTCACAGGCCGCGTGGCTACAGTGTCGTGCCAGGCGGATGGTGTCCGCTTGGTACGCACGCACTGTAGCCACGTTCCTTTCGGGATTCGGGGGTGGCAGGTGGCACTGTTGCCACACCCTGTCTTGTCGTAGCAGGTGGGTGCAGAATCTGAGGTGGCGATGGGCCGCCGGCTAGGAGTTGGCCCACACCCTCGCCGCCTTCTGAGGTGCACCGCCTTCTAGGAGGCCGCCGGTTGGCTCTATCCGGCCACGAAAGCCGGCCTTACGGCCAGTCGGACTGAGGGGCTAGGCTAGCCCCGATGTCTCGAAATCTGCTAAGGTGTGGATGAGGCTACCTGGGGTCTATCCCCCATCACACCTTTTGAGAGAGACACGCATGAATCAGAATTTATTAGAATACTCTTATGTGCTTCGCTTATATCTTTTGAGCTAGATGGTATTGCTCTAGTGCTTCACTTATATATTTTTAGAACACGGTGGTGGTTTTATCTTATAGAAATTATTGATCTCTCATGCTTCACATATATTATTTTGAGAGTCTTTTAGAATAACATGGTAATTTGCTTTGGCTATAAAACTAGTCCTAATATAATGGGCATCCAAGATGGGTATAATAAAAACTTTCATATAAGGTGCGTTGAATATTATGAGACGTTTGATTTTTTATGATTGTTTTGAGATATGAGGATGGTGATATTAGAGTCATGCTAGTAGAGTAATTGTGAATTTGAGAAATACTTTTGTTGAGGTTTGCAAGTCCCATAGCATGCACATATGGTAACCGTTGTGTAACAAATTTGAAGCATGAGGTGTTTCTTTGATTGTCTTCCTTATGTGTGGAGGTTGGGATTGCGCAATGGTTAACTTCTACCAACCCTTACCCTAGGAGCATGCGCGTAGTGCTTGGTTTTGGTGACTTGTAGATTTTTGCAATAAGTATGTGAGTTCTTTATGACTAATGTTGAGTCCATGGATTGCACACACTCTCACCCTTCCACCATTGCTAGCCTCTCTAGTACCGTGCAACTTTCGCCGGTACCATAAACCCACCATTTACTTTCCTCAAAACAGCCACCATACCTACGTACTATGGCATTTCCATAGCCATTTCGAGATATATTGCCATGCAACTTTCCACCGTTTCGTTTATTATGACACGCTCCATCATTGTCATATTTCCTTGCATGATCGTGTAGTTGACATCGTATTTGTGGCAAAGCCACCATTCATAATTTTCTCATACACGTCACTCTTGATTCATTGCACATCCTGGTACACCGCCGGAGCATGCATATAGAGTCATATTTTGTTCTAAGTATCGAGTTGTAATTCTTGAGTTGTAAATAAATAGAAGTGTGATGATCATCATTATTAGAGCATTGTCCTGTGTGAGGAAATAAAAAAGGGCCAAAGAAGCCAAACAAAAAAAAGAGAGAGAAAAAAAGAGAGAGAAGGGACAATGCTACTATCCCTTTTCCACACGTGTGCTTCAAAGTAGCACCATGATCTTCATGATAGAGAGTCTCCTATGTTGTCACTTCCATATACTAGTGGGAATTTTTCATTTTAGAACTTGGCTTGTATATTCCAACGATGGGCTTCCTCAAAATGCCCTAGGTCTTCGTGAGCAAGCAAGTTGGATGCACACCCACTTAGTTTCTTTTGTTGAGATTTCATACATTTATAAGCTCTAGTTCATTTGTTGCATGGCAATCCCTACTCACTCACATTGATATCTAGTGATGGGCATCTCCATAGCCCATTAATACGCCTAGTTGATGTGAGATCATCTTCCTCCTTTTTGTCTTCTCCACAACCACCATTCTGTTCCACCTATAGTGCTATGTCCATGGCTCACGCTCATGTATTGCGTGAAAGTTGAAAAAGTTTGAGAATACTAAAGTATGAAACAATTGCTTGGCTGAAACCAGGGTTGTGCATGATTTGAATATTTTTGTGATGAAGATGGAGCATAGCCAAACTATATGATTTTTTAGGGATGAACTTTCTTTGGCCATGTTGTTTTGAGAAGACATGATTACTTTGTTAGTATGCTTGAAGTATTATTATCTTTATGTCAATATTAAACTTTTTTCTTCAATCTTTCGGATCTGAACATTCATGCCACAATAAAGAGAATTACCTTGATAATTATGTTAGGTAGCATTCCGCTGTTTTTATCATTTACCTACTCGAGGACGAGCAGGAATTAAGCTTGGGGGTGCTTGATACATCTCCAACGTATCTATAATTTTTTATTGTTCCATGCTATTATATTATCTGTTTTGGATGTTTAATGGGCTTTAATATGCTCTTTTATATTATTTTTGGGACTAACCTATTAACCGGAGGCCCAGTGCCAGTTTTTTTTTCCTATTTTAGAGTTTTGCAGAAAAGGAATACCAAACGGAGTCCAGAAGGAATGAAACCTTCGCGATGATCTTTCTTGGACCGAACGCAATCCAGAAGATTTGGAGTTGAAGTATGGAACGCCACGAGGAAGCCACGAGGGAGGAGGGCATGCCCTCCACCCTAGTGGGCCCCTCGTAGCTCCACCGATGTACTTCTTTTGCCTATATATACTCTTATATTCTAGAAACATCAGGGAGAGCCACGAAACCACTTTCCATCGCCGCAACCTTCTGTACTTGTGAGGTCCCATCTTGGGGCCTTTTCCGGCGATCTGCCGGAGGGGGAATCAATCATGGAGGGATTCTACATCAACACCATTGCCTCTCCGATGAAGCGTGTAGTTTACCACAGACCTTCGAGTCCATAGTTATTAGCTAGATGGCTTCTTCTGTCTCTTTGATTCTCAATACAAAGTTCTCCTCGATATTCTTGGAGATCTCACTACAAAAAAAGACACATCCGTGACATTTTTAGCCGAACGGATTTTTTCTATCATACTTATGACACTTCGATGATGATAATTGACAAAACCCGGTATCATCATAGATGTGGTGGGATCCTACTTCTATGAGAAAAAATCATGATAGAAAATGGGATTTTCATTCTGGGCGGGCTGGAGAAGCAGCTGCATGACATTCTTTGGGCCGTCCATGACGGAAAAAACTGTGGTAGAAGCGATGGCGAAGAAAATATCGGGGAGTTCCCGGTTACGATGGGTGGTCGGTGGCCGAGCGATGCGCATTTCTCTCGTACACGTACGTGCGTGGGTGCGAGGCGTTGGGATCTAACTGAACCCGAGCGAGGCATTCTCCTAACTGAACCTGAGCGATTGCATTGTAGGCTGAACCTGAGCGATTCATTCGCTACTGCTGCTAACTGAAGCCGATTGATGCTGCCTCTAGATGAACAGTGAGCGTTGCTGGGGGATTTGGATGAACAGTTCCCGGTGGGGGTTGGATGAACAGGACCCCATGGTGTTGTCGCTGGATGAACAGGACCCCGATCGATCTAGCCTGTTGGGCGTGGATGAACAAGACTCCGTGGAAGGCTGGATGAACAGGACCCCGTGGTGGGAAGGTTGAATAGTAGCCGGTGGAGGGCTAGTTGAACAGTAGCCGGTGGAGGGTTGGATGAACAGTAGCCCATGGAGGGGTGGTTGAACATGACCCCGTGGAGAGGGCTGGTTGAACAGTAGCCGGTGGAGGAGCACGCGGTGGAGGCTGGATGAACAGGAGCCCGTGGATGAACAGTCGCACGTGGAGGCTGGAGGAGGTCGACGGTGGATGAATAGTCGCAGTTGGAGGCTGGAGGAGGTCGACGGTGGAGATGAACAGTATCCTGTGGAGTCCCATTTTGCGGTACGCCACACCCCTCCCGATGAACATGACACCCGTTTCGACCATAGCGCTCCAACAGAAGTCTGTTTCCTTCGTTTTGCGATACGCCACACCCCTCCCGATCAACAGGACCCCGTTTCGACCGTAGGAGGTCCAACAGAAGTATGTTTCCTCTGTTTTGCGGTACGCCAGACCCCTCCCGATGAACAGGATCCCGCAAGGCCGTTTCCTCCGTTCTGCGGTACGCTAGGCCTCGTTTCCATTGGCTGTTCCGTCCAAGCCGGTTGGCTCCCGATGAACAGCACGTGTTCCGTTGCCTCCTGATGAACACGACACATTCCGTTGCCTCCCCATGAAGACGACGACGATGCAGTTTCTCCATTCTGACCCAGCCATGTACACGAGCCCTGGCCATACGTATGCGCGAGTAGGCGTTCGAGACCCCACCCGTATGTACGTACGTGGCCGTATTTACTTTCTTCACCCTAGCCGCTGTACGTACGTGTACATGCTACGTGCACGCCTTTACTACGACACATGCGCGCCTCTGCTACGACACGTGTGCGCCTCTACATTGACCAGTATGTACGTACACTTTCGCGACCAGAATGACAATGCTACGTACACTTCGAGCAGGTGGGTCCCGATTGTCAGGCACTTCCTTGCGTGCAAAGATGTAGCTGGTGGGTCCCAACAGTCAGGGGGCGAATCATTTTTTTGCCCGTAATATGGACGCACTTCCTTGCGTGTGAAGATGTAGCTGGTAGGTCCCAGCAGTTAGGGGGGAAATGTTTTTTTCATGAAATATGGTGGCCCGTCCGGTGGGCCCCTACTGTCAGCTGGAGGAATCATTATTTTCTACGTAATAAGAAGGCACTTCCTTGCCGCGGCCGTGGACCCAGCTATCAGCCTCTCCATATACAGTACTCTTCTGATGAAAGTCGGTCGTTGACTACATTGACCATGCCGCGCCGAGAGCACCAAGGCGGTGGACGACGGCGAGGCCTAGGAAGGGGACGACGCGGAGCCGGGGAAGACATGACGATGGATGCCCACTCATAGAGGAGTACGAGGGTTCACTGGTTCGGCTGCGGTGTGAGGCTGCCGTCGCCGCAGAATAACAGGGGGTGTGGGTGAGTAGAGGGATGGCCTAGCCAACGGTGGGCGTAGTAGGGGGCGGTGAAGCCTCCACGGCATCACAGCCGACCACGGGAGGCAGGAGCACGCGGCACGACCGACGCTAGTTTGGGCGGCTGGAGCAAGAAGACCAGAGGTTGAAGAAGCACTACGGACATTGGATGAACATCGTATGGTCACTGGAGCTAGAATCATTCATATTGACTAAGTTGACAAAGCCCTCCGTCTCCATCAACTTAGTAGGCCCACAAGTCAGCCTCCCACTATGCTGGGTCTCAGCTAGTAGGGGGTATTCATTATTTGTGCGTAATAAGGAGGCACTTCCTTGCGTGCGAAGATATAGCTGGTGGGCCCGATCTGTCAGTGGGGGGAACGTTTTTTTTTTCACGAAATACACAGGCTCTTCCAGTGGGTCCTAGATGTTAGGTGGAGGAATCATTATTTTGCACGTAATAAGGAGGCATTTCCTTGTGTGCGGCCGTGGACCCAGCTGTCAGCCTCTCCTCGTACAGTCCACTTCTGATGGATGTCGTTCGTTGACCACATTGACCACGCCGCGCCGAGAGCACCAGGGCGTTGGACGACGGTGAGGCCTACCAAGGGAACGACACGGAGCAGGGGAAGACACGACAGTGGCTGCCCACGCGGTGGGGCGTACGAGGGTTGACTGGTTCGGCTGCCGTCGCCGGAAAATAACAGGAGGTGTGGGTGAGTAGAGGGATAGACAGGCCAGGGATGCGAGTATGGTGGGGCCGTGAGGCCTGCCCGGCAGCACAGCCGGCCATGGGAGGCGGTTCCGTCGGCGCTGGTTTGGGCGGCTGGAGCAGGAATATCAGAGACTGAAGAAGCACGATTGCCGTTAGATTGACATCTAACAGTCTGACGGCACGATTGCCGTTAGATTGACATCTAATGGTCTGACGCTTATAGAGTCAATTGTTGACTAAGTTTTTTTTTTGAGAAACCTTGTGTACGCATGAACTTAGTAGGCCCACAAGTCAGCCTCCAAATCTGTGGCACACAACATAGAGCCCATTTGCTAATTTTTTTTAACTAGAAGTGTGACCCGCACATTTGCGCGGCTAGATCCGATATTTAAATTTTTATTTATGTGAGGTAGCCTTGAAAAAATCATAGGCAGACTTATAATAAAACAATAAAAATGTGTTGACATGTTGGCCTCGTGGATATTTTATTTAATTGCATAAACCTATTTAATATTTAACACTTGTATATCTTTCAAATATATATAAATATTGTCGCCATATTTCCATCCTACAAAATAGTGCCTTGTCATGCCAAACTATCGAGTTTTACAATATAATTAGCTTTGTTTTTTCCTTTTGTTTCTCAAGTATTGATGTGCATAACTTTGTATTCTCCAAGCCAAACCGATTATGACTGTTCTTTATGCTCTATTGTATGTACATCTTATTTAAATTCTTGTAAGATCTTAATTAGTATCACTCTATTTTTATGCACAAATGTTTTTTCCAAAGATAAATCACATCACACACTTACGAAAAACAGTTGCTTCAAATAGGAATTCTGGAGGACTTGAATTCTAAGGATTTTTTTGTACGAAAGAAATTTGATTCATAGGATTAGTGTCAGAGTAAATGACCACGGGTAGCCTTGCTGGCTCCCCCTGGCTCTTCGAAACATTGGGCCGACTGCGCCCCTCAAGCATCCAAGATGAAGGGCCGCCTTCCCGTGGCCGGCTGTGACACGACCGACTGCAGGAAGGCGGCAGAGATCAGTATAACAGCCTAAAGTGGGCCGACTCCTAGCAGGCGGCCACTAAAGCGGCCGACCTCTAGTAGGCGGCCCATCCTCATATGCCCTCAAAGTTTCCACCCACATAATAGCGATAAGACAGGGCGTGGCTACAGTGAAGCCAGCCACCCCCGAATCCCGGAACGGGCATGGCCACAGTGCATCGTACCGGTCGGCCATCTCCCGCCCGGCGCGGCACTATTGCCAGGTTGACCGTGACATCACCCATGACAGACTGTCAGTACGGCCTGCAGGCGGCGGGCCCCCCATGCCAGTGAGCCCCCCCCCCCAAGGCGGCCAAGCCAGTCCAGTCGGCACAAGGGAAAGCTGGCTCCCAGAAGCCGACTGCTACCTCCTGAGCATGCATTGGTTTTTCCCTTGAATGGGAAAGGGTGATGCAGCAAACTAGCGTAAGTATTTCCCTCAGTTTTGAGAACCAAGGTATCAATCCAGTAGGAGGCTCCTCAAATGTCCCACGCACCTACACAAACAAACAAGAACCTCGCAACCAACACGATAAAGGGGTTGTCAATCCTTTCATGGTAACTTGCGAAAGTGAGATCTGATAGAGATAATAAGATAAGATAAATATTGTTGGTATTTTTATGATATAGATTGGAAAATAAAAGATGCAAATAAAAGTAGATGGAAAACTTATATGATAAAAGATAGACCCGAGGGCCATAGGTTTCACTAGTGGCTTCTCTCAAGATAGCATAATTATTACGGTGGGTGAACAAATTATTGTCGAGCAATCGATAGAAAAGTGCATAGTTATGAGAATATCTAGGCATGATCATGTATATAGGAATAACGTCCGCAACAAGTAGATCGAAACGATTCTGCATCTACTACTATTACTCCACACATCGACCGACTCCTGCCTGCATCTAGAGTATTAAGTTCATGAAGAACAGAGTAATACATTAAGGAAGATGACATGATGTAGAGGGATAAACTCAAGCAATATGATATAAACCCCATCTTTTTATCCTTGATGGCAACAATACAATACGTGCCTTGCTTCCCCTGCTGTCACTGGGAAAGGACACCGCAAGATTGAACCCAAAGCTAAGCACTTCTCCCATTGCAAGAAAGATCAATCTAGTAGGCCAAACCAAACTGATAATTTGAAGAGACTTGCAAAGATAACCAATCATACATAAAAGAATTCAGAGGAGATTCAAATATTTCTCATAGATAAACTTGACCATAAACCCATAATTCATCGGATCTCGACAAACACACCGCAAAAAGAGTTACATCGAATAGATCTGCAAGAATAGGAAGGAGAACCTTGTATTGAGAATCAAAGAGAGAGAAGAAGCCATCTAGCTAATAACTATGGACCCGAAGGCCTGTGGTAAACTACTCACAACTCATCGGAGAGGCCTTGGAGATGATGTAGATGCCCTCTGTGGTTGATTCCCCCTCCGGTGAAGTGCTGACGAAGGCTCCAAGATGGGATCTCGCGGATACAGAAGGTTGCGGCGGTGGAATTAGGTTTTCGTGGTGCTCCTCAATGTTTTCGAGGTCCGTGGATATATATAGGAGGAAGAAGTATGTCGGTTGACGCTCGAGGGGCCCACGAGGGTGGGGGGCGCCCACCCCCTTAGGGCGCTTCGGGCATCCTCGTGGCCGCCTCGTTCGTTGCTTGAGGTCCACTCCAAGTCTCCTGGTTGGCATTTGTTCCAAAAAGATCGCTCCTGAAGGTTTCATCCCGTTTGGACTTTGTTTGATATTCCTTTTCTTCGAAACACTAAAATAGACAAAAAAACAGCAATTCGGGCTGGGCCTCCGGTTAGTAGGTTAGTCCCAAAAATGATATAAAAGTGTAAAGTAAAGCCCATAAACATCCAAAACGGGTAATATAATAGCATGGAACAATCAAAAATTATAGATACGTTGGAGACGTATCAAGCATCCCCAAGCTTAATTCCTGCTCGTCCTCGAGTAGGTAAATGATAAAAACAGAATTTTTGATGTGGAATGCTACCTAGCATAATTCTCAATGTAATTTTCTTTATTGTGGCATGAATGTTCAGATCCAAATGATTCAAAATAAAGTTCATATTGACATGATAAACAATAATACTTCAAGCATAGTAACAAAGTAATCATGTCTTCTCAAAATATCATGGCTAAAGAAAGCTATCCCTACAAAATCATATAGTCTGGCTATGCTCTATCTTCATCACACGAAGTATTTAATCATGCACAACCCCGATGACAAGCCAAGCAATTGTTTCATACTTTAGTATTCCCAAACTACGCAATACATGAGCATGAGCCATGGACATAGCACTATATGTGGAATAGAATGGTGGTTGTGGAGAAGACTAAAAAGAGGAAGATAGTCTCACATCAACTAGGCGTATCAACGGGCTATGGAGATGCCCATTAATAGATATCAATGTGAGTGAGTAGGGATTGCCATGCAACGGATGCACTAGAGCTATAAATGTATGAAAGCTCAACGAAAGAAACTAAGGGGGTGTGCATCCAACTTGCTTGCTCACGAAGACCTAGGGCGTTTTGAGGAAGCCCATCATTGGAATATACAAGCCAAGTTCTATAATGAAAAATTCCCACTAGTATATGAAAGTGACAACATAGGAGACTCTCTATTATGAAGATCATGGTGCTACTTCGAAGCACAAGTGTGGTAAAAGGATAGTAGCATTGTCTGTTCTCTCTTTTTCTCTCATTTTCTTTTTTCTTTTTTCTTTTTTTATTTGACATTTCTCTTTTTTTATTTGGCCTTTCTCTCTCTTTTTTTGAAGTCCGAAGTCTCATCCCGACTTGTGGGGGAATCATAGTCTCCATCATCCTTTCCTCACTTGGGAAAATGCTCTAATAATGAAGATCATCACACTTTTATTTACTTACAACTCAAGATTACAACTCGATCTTAGAACAAGTTATGACTCTATATGAATGCCTCTGGCAGTGTATAGGGATATGCAATGAACCAAGAGTGACATGTATGGAAATCATGAGGGTGGCCTTGCCACAAATACGATGTCAACTACATGATCATGCAAGAGCAATAAGACAATGATGATGCATGTCATAATAAACGGAATGCTGGAAAGTTGCATGGCAATATTTCTCGGAATGGCTATGAAAATGCCATAATAGGTAAGTATCGTGGCTGTTTTGAGGAAGGTATATGGTGGGGGTATGGTACCGGCGAAAGTTGCGCGACACAAGAGAGGCTAGCAATGGTGGAAGGGAGAGAGTGCGTATAATCCATGGACTCAACATTAGTCATAAAGAACTCATAAACTTATTGCAAAAATCTACAAGTCATCAAAAACAAAGCACTAAGCGCATGCTCCTAGGGGGATAGATTGGTAGGAAAAGACCATCGCTCGTCCCCGACCGCCACTCATAAGGAAGACAATCAATAAATAAATCATGCTCCAACTTCATCACAAAGCGGTTAACCATACGTGCATGCTACGGGAATCACAAACTTCAACACAAGTATTCCTTAAATTCATAATTACCCCACTAGCATGACTCTAATATCACCATCCTCATATCTCAAAACAATTATCAAGCATCAAATTGATCATAGCATCCAATTCACTTTCTATGATAGTTTTTATTATACCCAACTTGGATGCTCATCATTCTAGGACCAATTTCATAACCATAGCAAATACCATGCTGTTCTAAAAGACTATCAAAATAATATAAGTGAAGCATGAGAGATCAACAATTTCTACAAAATCAAGCCACCGCCCTGCTCTAAAAGATATAAGTGAAGCACTAGAGCAAAAATTATCTAGCTCAAAAGATATAAGTGAAGCACATAGAGTATTCTAATAAATTCTAAATCATGTGGGTTTCTCCCAAAAGGTGTGTAAAGCAAGGATGATAGTGGTAATCTAAAAAGCAAAGACTCATATCATACAAGATGCTCCAAGCAAAACACATATCATGTGGCGAATAAAAATATAGCTCCAAGTAAAGTTACCGATAGACGGAGACGAAAGAGGGGATGCCTTCCAGGGCATCCCCAAGCTTAGGCTTTTGGTTATCCTTGAATATCTTGGGGTGCCATGGGCATACCCAATCTTAGGCTCTTGCCACCCTTTATTCCATAGTCCATCAAATCTTTACCCAAAACTTGAAAACTTCACAACACAAAACCCAACAGGAAATCTCATAAACTCCGTTAGTGCAAGAAATAAAAACCACCACTTAAGGTACTGTAATGAACTCATTCTTTATTTATATTGGTGTTAAACCTACTGTATTCCAACTTCTCTATGGTTCATAACCCCCGATACTAGCCATAGATTCATCAAAATAAGCAAACAACACACTAAAACAGAATCTGTCAAAAATAGAACAGTCTGTAGCAATCTATAACTTTAGAATACTTCCGTAACTCCAAAAATCCTACCAAAATAGGACGTCCCAGGAAATTTGTCTATTACAGCAAAAAGAAGCAACACAAAAGCACGTTTATGTGATTTATTAAATTTTTTTTCTCGTGAGCGCAAAGTTTCTGTTTTTCAACAGAATCAAATTAACTTTCACCCAAGATGATCCTATAGGTTCTACTTGGCACAAACACTAATTAAAACATAAGACCAAATCTAGATTATTTATTTATTTAATAACAACAAGGAAAAATATTGGGTTGTCTCCCAACAAGCGCTTTTCTTTAAGGGCCTTTCTTTAAAGCCTTTTTAGCTAGGCATTGAGATTTCAATGATGGTCACATGAAAGACAAGAATTGAAGCATAAAGAGAGCATCGTAAAACATGTGAAAAACACACTTAAGTCTAACACACTTCCTATGCATAGGTTTCTTATAAGCAAACAAATTATCAAGGCAAGCAAAAACTAGGATATGCAAGGAAGAAGATGATAGCAATCTCAACATGAAGAGAGGTAATTTAGTAACATGAAAATTTCTACAACCATATTTTCCTCTCTCATAATAATTACATGTAGGATTATAAGAAAATTAAACAAAATAGCTATCACATAACATATTTTCAATACGATCCATATGCATGCAAAGTTGACACTCTTCCAAAATAGTGGGATTAACATTAACTAAAGTTATGACCTCTCCAAGACCACTTTTATCAAAAACTTCATAAGATTGAACATTATCCAAATATGTGGGATCTAAAATTGACACTCTTCCAAACCCACTTTCAATATTACTATTATCAATCTGATATTCATCATGGGGCTTAAATTAATTTTCAAGATCAAAAGAAGAATCACCCCAATCATGATCATTGCAACAAGTAGTAGACATAGCAAAGCTAGCATCCCCAAGCTTAGGGTTTTGCATATTATTAGCACAATTGACATCAAGAGAATTTATAGTAAAATAATTGAAATAATGTTTTTTATTCAAGGAGTTATCGTGAATCTCTTCATAAATTTTTTCATCATAATTTCCAGATTCACAAATTTCGAGCAAAGCTTCATAATGATAATCTAGTGCACAAAACTCACTAGCAATTGGTTCATCATAATTGGATCTCTTAAAAAGATTAGCAAGCGGATGAGGATCCATAGATCTTAGGTTCTCTGTTTAGCAATAAATAAACAACTATTCCAACCAAACGAGCAAACGAGCCAGGTAAGACATCAAAGCAAATGAAAAGACGAATAGAAGAAGGGCGAATAAAACGGCAAGGGTGGAGTGGGGGAGAGGAAAACGAGAGGCAAATGGCAAATAATGTAATGCAAGGGAGATGAGTTTGTGATGGGTACTTGGTATGTCTTTACTTGAGCGAAGACCTCCGTGGCAACAGCTCCAGAAATCCTTCTTGCTACCTCTTGAGCATGCATTGGTTTTTCCCTTGAAGAGGAAAGGGTGATGCAGCAAAGTAGCGTAAGTATTTCCCTCAGTTTTGAGAACCAAGGTATCAATCCAGTAGTAGGCTCCTCAAAAGTCCCACGCACCTACACAAATAAACAAGAACCTCGCAACCAACGTGATAAAGGGGTTGTCAATCCCTTCACGGTAACTTGCGAAAGTGAGATCTGATAGAGATAATAAGATAAGATAAATATTTTTGGTATTTTTAGATATAGAATGGAAAATAAAAGATGCAAATAAAAGTAGATGGAAAACTTATATGATAAAAGATAGACCCGAGGGCCATAGGTTTCACTAGTGGCTTCTATCAAGATAGCATAATTATTACGGTGGGTGAACAAATTACTGTTGAGCAATTGATAGAAAAGTGCATAGTTATGAGAATATCTAGGCATGATCATGTATATAGGCCTCACCTCCGCAACAAGTAGATCAAAACGATTCTGCATCTACTACTATTACTCCACACATCGACCGACTCCTGCCTGCATCTAGAGTATTAAGTTCATGAAGAACAGAGTAATACATTAAGCAAGATGACATGATGTAGAGGGATAAACTCATGCAATATGATATAAACCCCATCTTTTTATCCTCGATGGCAACAATAGAATACATGCCTTGCTGCCCCTGCTGTCACTGGGAAAGGACACCGCAAGATTGAACCCAAAGCTAAGCACTTCTGCCATTGCAAGAAAGATCAATCTAGTAGGCCAAACCAAACTGATAATTTGAAGAGACTTGCAAAGATAACCAATCATACATAAAAGAATTTAGAGGAGATTCAAATATTTCTCATAGATAAACTTGATCATAAACCCATAATTCATCGGATCTCGACAAACACACCGCAAAAAGAGTTACATCGAATAGATCTGCAAGAATAGGAAGGAGAACCTTGTATTGAGAATCAAAGAGAGATAAGAAGCCATCTAGCTAATAACTATGGACCCCAAGGTCTGTGGTAAACTATTCACAACTCATCGGAGAGGTCTTGGAGATGATGTAGACGCCCTCTGTGGTTGATTCCCCCTCCGGTGAAGCGCCGACGAAGGCTCCAAGATGGGATCTCGCGGATACAGAAGGTAGCGGCGGTGGAATTAGGTTTTCGTGGTGCTCCTGGATGTTTTCTGGGTCCGTGGATATATATAGGAGGAAGAAGTATGTCGGTTGACGCTCGAGGGACCCACGAGGGTGGGGGGCGTGCCCACCGCCTTAGGGCGCGCCGGGCACCCTCGTGACCGCCTCGTTCGTTGCTTGACGTCCACTCCAAGTCTCCTGGTTTGCATTTTTTCCAAAAAGATCGCTCCTGAAGGTTTCATCCCGTTTGGACTCCGTTTGATATTCCTTTTCTTCGAAACACTGAAATAGGCAAGAAAACAGCAATTCAGGTTGGGCCTCCGGTTAGTAGGTTAGTCCCAAAAATGATATAAAAGTGTAAAGTAAAGCCCATAAACATCCAAAACGGGTAATATAATAACATGGAACAATAAAAAATTATAGATACGTTGGAGACGAGGTAAGGCTACAGTAAGCGCCCTCCAGGCAGCGGTACTGTAGCCATGCTTGTCTCGAAAAAAGCATCATCATCTAGGATGATGCAACAGTGATTAGCCGTCGACAAGGCCCCCAAGCGGTGGGCCCAGCCTATCGACCAAGAAGCCGGTAGCCGGCGGGACCCACCAATCGGTGGGCCCCAGCAGCCGGCGGTGAAGGCGGCGCCAATAGACACTCACGGCTTGGACCCGCGTCCAGCCGGATTACCATTGTACCCCTGGGGGGTAGGCCTATATAAACCCCCAAGGGCACCCATGCAAAGGGTTGAGCTCTTAGGATTTCACACACACATATAGAGAGAAGAGGATAGCTAGCCTTGCCCTTCTTCTTCCTCTAGCAAACAGTTCAAGGAGCCTCTTGTAGCTACATACTGATTTAGTGATCATGCGGAGACCCCACAGAGCAGGACTAAGGGTATTATCTCCTAGGAGAGCCCAAAACCTGGGTAAGATCCGCCGGCGTGCATGTATTTGCCTTATCCCGCTTCCAGGCACCGGCGACGTCTTACAGGTTCCCACTATGATTAGCCATCCTTTGGCATATGTCGCACCTACCACCCGACATTTAACGCCAACAGCAGGGTCAGGTGCACCGTCATCCGGAAACCTGCTCTCGACGGGAACCTTGTTCCTCCCTAGCGAGCGTAGCCAGCCCGGCATGCCCGATGGCGCTTGCCCCGATGTACTGCACGACGTCGATGCCGCCTGTGCAGCGAGCCACCACGCCGATCTTGTCGGTGAGGTTCGCATAACCGACGAGCCCGCACCAGCCGCGGGAACGACCAGCTCCGAGAGCTGCCTCATCGACCTCCTTGGCAAGCTCGACATCGCCAACGAGCCCACCTCCGACCTGGAGTCAATCGGCTCCACCCACCCGATGCTTGTCGACTCCTACACGACATCCCTCGACGCCTTCCCCACCAACGTGGTGGTGATCGACGACCCTCTACCTCGCACCGACAGCGGCGGAAGCACCGTCACCGAAGTGCTGGTCATCAGCCACGACGCCACCTCCGGCGAGAACTCTCGCGACGCTCTGCAAACGGTGTTGCACAACTTGTCCGCGCCCAACCCGGCGGACGCCGACGTCGAGACACTGGAGGCTCGCCGCCTCGCCCTCATCGAGAACGGCAAGAAGATAGCCACCATGAGACGCCTTACCAAATCCTATCAACGTGAGGTTGATCGCGCCGCCTCCGGCACACGGGCTGCTGGAGAAGGGTTCTCGCTCCCAAGAGACACGCCCAAGTACAACGGCTCGGTGAAGCCAGAAGATTGGCTAATCGATTACTCCACCACAGTCAGCATCGTGAATGGCAACATGCGTGTTGTCGTAAAGTACGTCCCCCTCATGCTTCAGGGCATGGTGCGCACTTGGCTGAACAGCCTCAAGCCCTGCAGCATCAACAGCTGGCTGGATTTGGAGGTCTTCAACCGCAACTTCACCAGCACGTACAAGCGGGCACCCAAGCCCCGCCAACTTTCCTTGTGCATCCAAGGCCCGACTGAGTCCAGCCGCGACTACCTGACGCGCTGGGCCGAGCTCCGCAACTCCTGCGAAGGGGTGCACGAGGTACAAGCCATAGAGTACTTCACCATCGGGTGCCGAGAAGGCACCCTCCTCAAGCACCGGCTTCTCTACGACGAGCCGGCTACACTCGATGAGCCGTTGATCATAGCAGACAAGTATTCCACTGCCGACTCTTCAATGAAGTTGGAGCTCCGGGTGGACACCTTCGTAAAGGTGCTACCTCCGGCTCCCAAGACACCGGCTGGCGACACCAACCGGCGCCCGCATAAGAACGACAACAAGCGAAAGACCATGATGCCAGCTTCCACCAGCCGGCAGGTGGCCATGGTTGAAGACGAGCAGACGGAAGGGCAGCCTATGCCAAAGCATCAGAAAGGTGGCCGCCCGGCTTGGCAGCCTGCCTTCTCCTATGAGCAGACCCTCGATGCTCCCTGGAAGTTCCATAGCAGCACGAAGCCGTCCAACCACACAACTTGGAAGTGTCATTGGCTCACCCGAATCTCCAAGGGCGAAGGACTGCTGCCTCCGCCTCCTCAACAGCCGGCCGCCCGCCCAGCAGTCGGAGCTATTCAAGACGAGTTCCCTAACGAGCATGCAGCCTACGTCGTCTTTACCATCCAAGCCGACGACAAGCGTAGCCGGCGCCGACAACATCAAGAAGTCAATGATGTCGCCTCTAAAGATCCAGAATTCGTGCACTGGTCTAAAAACCCCATCAGCCGGAGCCGAGCTGATCATCCAGAGGTGATACCCTCTCCGGGTTCCTACGCTTTAGTGTTGGATGCCACCTTTGCCACCGAGAGATGAGTTGTCTGTCTCTCCCGAATTCTGATCGATGGAGGAAGCAGCATCAACATCCTGTACCATGACACCATGGAAAAACTGAATATCAAGGCGAAGCAGCTCCAGCCCAGTCGGACTATCTTCCATGGCATTGTACCCAGCCTTTCATGCTCACCAATCGGCAAGACCAAGATAGATGTTCTCTTTGGAGACAAGGATCACTTCCGTCGCGAAGCAGTCTGGTTTGAGGTAGTGGATCTCAAGAGCCCTTACCACGCTTTACTTGGCCGGCCTGCTCTGGCCAAGTTCATGGCCGTGCCCCACTACTCCTACCTCAAGATGAAGATGCCGAGCTCCAAGGGCATCATCACCATAGTCAGAGATTACAAGAAGTCCTCCGACTATGCTGCAGCCAGCAGCTGGCTGGCCAAGTCCCTCGTGATTGCTGTAGAAAGATAGATCCTTGATCGGGTTGTGGCCATGGCCGGCAAGTAGCCAGACCTATCGCCCGATCCCAAGGAGTCAGAAACTCAGGGATCCTTCCAGCCGGCCAAGGAAATGAAGAAGATATCGTTGGACCCGGAGTACCCAAAGAGGTTCGCTCTGGTAGGAACAATTCTGGACAGCAAATAGGAAAGCGAGCTCGTCTATTTCCTCCGTGAGAATCGGGATATCTTCGCATGGTCCCCCAAAGACATGCTGGGTGTTCCAATGGATTTCGCCGAGCACAAGCTACATGTCCGATCAGATGCAAAACCAGTCAAACAACCCCTCCGTCGACTGTCAGAGGAGAAGAGAAGAATTGTTGTGAAGAGATAGCCCGGGTTCTGGCAGCCGACTTCATTATGGAGGTGTTCTTTCCAGAATGGCTTGCCAACCCAGTCCTTGTACTGAAGAACAAGAAATGGCGCATGCATATAGATTATACCAGCCTCAACAAAGCCTGCCCCAAAGATCTGTTTGCCTTACCAGAATTGAACAAGTGATAGACTCCACAGCCGGATGCGAGCTGTTGAGTTTCTTGGATGCCTATTCGGGTTACCATCAGATCAAATTGGACCCAGCCGACCACCTGAAGACCGCCTTCATCACACCATTCGGAGCTTTCTGCTACCTGACTATGACATTCGGCCTAAGAAATGTTGGTGCCACTTTTCAGCGTTGCATGCAGAAATGCCTCCTCAAGCAACTCGGCAGAAATGCCCACATCTATGTATACGATATTGTGGTGAAGACGGAGAAGCGCGACACCCTGTTGGAAGATCTCCAGGAAACATTCGATAACTTGCGCCGCTTTCAGATCAAGCTCAACCCAGAAAAATGCATGTTCGGAGTACCAGCCGGCCAGCTCCTTGGTTTCCTGGTCTCTCAACGGGGCATTGAGTGCAACCCGGTGAAGATCAAGGCCATAGAGAGGATGGAGATTCCCACCCGGCTACAGGACGTCCAGAAGTTTACCGGATGCCTGGCTTCCCTCAACTGCTTTATCAGCCGGCTTGGGGAGAAGGCCCTTCCCCTGTATCAACTCATGAAGAAAACCACTCACTTTGAGTGGAATGACCAAGTGAATGAAGCCTTTCACCAGTTGAAGAAGGTGCTAGTCATGCCGCCTGTCCTGGCGGCTCCGACTGAAAAGGAGCCCATGCTCCTTTACATTGCCGCAACTAGCCGGGTGGTCAGCACAGTCATCGTGGTTCAGTGCCCAGAGGAAGGCAAAGTTCAGCTGGTCCAGAGACCGGTATATTACCCGAGCGAAGTACTATCAACATCGAAGCAGAACTACCCCCACTACGAGAAGATGTGCTACGGCGTGTACTTTGCCGCCAAGAAGCTCAAGCCCTACTTTCAAGAGCACCCCATCACGGTCGTTTGCACTGCGTCGCTGGCCGATATCATGGGCATCCGGGATGCATTCGGCCGAGTGCCCAAGTGGGCTATTGCGCTGGCTCCTTATACCATCTTCTACCAGCCCCGCACCGCCATCAAGTCCCAAGTGCTGGCCGACTTCCTCGTCGACTAGGCTAAGACCCTGTACCTGCCGCCAGCACCCGACTCCACCCATTGGCGGATGCACTTTGATGGATCCAAGAAGCACACCGGATTGGGAGCCGGTGTCGTCCTCATCTCTCCCAAAGGCGACAAGCTCAGATACACATTGCAAATCCATTTTGCCACCTCCAACAACGTAGCCAAGTATGGGGCGCTCATACACGGGCTCCGGCTGGCCAAGGAACTCGGCATCCGCCGGATCCTGTGCAATGCTGACTCAGACTTGGTGGTCCAACAGTCATCTAGTGATTGGGACGCCAAGGATGCAAATATGGTGAGCTATCGCTTCCACGGTCAGCAAGTCAGCGGATATTTTGAAGGGTGCGAGTTCCTCCACGTGCCACGGGCCGACAATGAGCAAGCAGATGCGCTGGCACGAATCGGCTCCACCCGGCAAGCTATACCAACCGGCGTCTCCCTTCAACGCCTCCTCAAGCTGTCTGTCAAGCCTTCGCCAGAATCCGACTCCATCTTCGTGTCGGCTGACCCCGAAGCAGTCGGATCTGGCTTGGGGACCTCAGCAGTCGGCACAGGGACTTCAACAGGCGGCTCGGGGACTACAGCAACTGCACCTGGCCCGGGGACTTTAGAACCCGGCCCGGGGACTGCAGCAGTCGGCCCGGGAACTTCAATGATACAAGAGGTGATGGCCGACTCCAACTCGCCACCTTCCATCACTACGGGAAACAGGAGATTTTCCGTCTGTGGATTACAGACGGCAAAGACCAAATTCCAGACGGCAAAGACTTTGCCGTCTGGAAGCAGACGGCAAAATCAGATGGCAAAGAATAGCCGGCAAAGAATACTTTGCCGTCTGCTATTTATCGGGATGACGGCAAAGACTTTGCCGTCAGTCAATTCGGTTTTGCCGTCTGCCTCAAAAATAACAGACGGCAAAAAACGTATTCTTTGCCGTCAGTCAAAACATGTGCTTTGCCGTCATCCAGACTAAAGTACAGATGGTAAAGATTGTTTTTCATTTTTTTTAAAAGTGACATCCTAGCAAAGCATCTCAAC
The DNA here is from genome assembly GCF_002162155.2 of Triticum dicoccoides. Classification (NCBI taxonomy): domain Eukaryota; kingdom Viridiplantae; phylum Streptophyta; class Magnoliopsida; order Poales; family Poaceae; genus Triticum; species Triticum dicoccoides. The sequence continues at coordinate 676,217,486 of NC_041389.1, forward strand.
GGAACCAGGAACAACAAACCAAAACAGGTGTCTAGCTCACGGAGATTTTGGATTCAGCACGGCCTTGCTGTCTTGCAATCATCATCGGTGGTTACAAAGAAGTTACAAGAGCTGTCCTAAAATTTACACAAGGACCCCTAGAAACTAAAAATAAAAAGCAATCAAGTCCTCCATGTCCTCCATTCGCAGCAACAGGTACTTCACCGCCGGCCTTCCTTCGCCTCGCCCTGCTCACCGCGCAGCTCGCCCGGCCCTACTCGCCGTGCCACCGGACAGCCACGCTCGCCCGCGCCGATTGCCCGACCCTGGTATCCGCACCGCCGCCCGGCCGTGCTCGCTGGATCCTGGAGAGAGAGAGGGGGCCACCGTCGCGCGCCAGTACAACGTCGGGCCGCTGCGCGTCGGAGGGACGAGGCCGCCGCGCGCCCGAGGGACGAGGCCGCCGTGCGCCTGTGCTCACCACCCGCGGGTCCGCCATGCTCGTGCGTCGAAGGGACGAGGCCGCCGCGCGCCCGTGCTCGCGACCTGCGGGTCAGCCATGCTCGCGCGCCGAAGGGACGAGGCCGCTGCGCGCCCGTGCTCGCCACCCGCGGGTCAGCCATGCTCGCTGCCCGCGCGGCTGGGGGCAGGCGAGAGTGACGAGGGCTGGGGCCGAAGGTAGGCAGGGGCGATGGGGGATGAGCCGAGGCCAGCGGCCGGTGGGGGCGACGGGGGACTCGCGCCGGGGGCCGGTGGGTGCGACGGGGGACTTGCTTCGGGGGCCGGCAGGGGCGATGGGATCGAGGATGGTGAGGCAGAGGCCGGGAGGAGAGATGGTCGGGGCGTGGGGGAGAGACGTACGAGAGGGAATAGTGGTGGGGCGTGGGGGTGTCGGATGGATAAGGTGGAGAGAGGACGTGCGAAGTGGGGCTGGTGGGTTTTGCTTGATGGGGATGTGCGGAGGAGATTTAGCCATGTCAGCGATCCGCATGATCGATCCGTGGACTTGTGTTTTCTCTTTGCCGTCTGTTGTTCTATTTACAGACGGCAAAGTAAGCACTTTGCCGTATGTTAATAAATTCACAGACGGCAAAGTTCTTTGCCATCTGCGTTTTATATTAAAGACGGCAAAATGAGCTCTTTGCCATATATAATAAAAAAGGCAGACGGCAAAACTCTTTGCCGTTTGTATTTATTGTTACAGACGGCAAAGTTTACTCTTTGCCGTCTGTAATATAAAAGGCAGACGGCAAAGTCTATTTTGCCGTTATTTTTTCTTTGCCGTCTGTTGATGACGGCAAACCCTTTCTTTGCCGTCTGCCCCGACGAAATGCTGACGGCAAAGAAATTACTGACGGCAAATCTCCTGTTTCCCATAGTGCATCCCAACCGCCCTAGTTGCAGTAGCTGTGTTGGCAATAGAAGATGTCACAGCTCCATCATGGGCCCAGCCCATCCTCAACTTTCTGTTGAACAGAGAGCTGCCGACTGACGAGATCTCGGCAATACAAGTTCTACACCGAGACAGAGCCTACACAATAGTAAACAGAGAGCTTGTTAGGCACAGCATGACTAGAGTCTTCCAGCGCTGCGTTGAGCCACAAAAGGGCATAGCAATCCTTAGAGACATCCATCAAGGCGAGTGTGGCCACCACACGGCCTGAAGATCACTTGTCGCCAAAGCTTTCCGCCATGGTTTCTTCTGGCCGACTGCTTTGGAAGACGCCAAAGAGTTAGTCAAACACTGCAAAGGGTGCCAAGTTTTTAGCTCCAAGCAACACCTGCCGGCTTCTGCACTCAAGACCATCCCCCTCACCTATCCCTTTGCCGTCTAGGGGCTGGATATGGTGGGACCATCCAAGACGGCACGCGGCGGCATGACTCATCTGCTAGTCGCTGTTGATAAATTCATCAAGTGGATCGAAGCAAAGCCAATCAAGAAGTTGAATGGGTCGACTGCTGTGACCTTCATTGCGTACATCACAACCCAGTACAGCGTACCGCACAGCATCATCACCGATAATGGCACAAATTTTGCCGAGGGAGCCTTGGCCCATTTTTGCGCGATGTAGGGCATCCGACAGGACTAAGCGTCCGGTGCCCATCCGCAATCAAACAGACAAGTCAAACGAGCAAACGGCCTCATCCTCTCCAGCATCAAGCCCCGATTAGTCGAGCCACTGGAGCGTTCGGCCGGCTGCTGGCTCGAGGAGTTGCCGGCCGTCCTTTGGAGCTTGCGCACTACTCTGAACAAGTCGATCGGCTTCACTCCCTTCTTCCTTGTGTACGGTGCCGAGGCTGTCATTCCAACTGACATCAAGTTCGACTCTCCTCGAGTCACCATGTACATGGAAGCAGAGGCGAGGGAAGCATGAGAAGACAGTGTTGATCTGCTGGAAGAGGGCCGACTGTTAGCACTCAGTCGGTCCGCCATCTACCAGCAGAGCATGCGCCGTTACCACAGTCGGAAGGTCAAGCCAAGATCCTTCCAAGAAGGCGACCTTGTGCTCCGGCTGATCCAGCGAACAGCCGGCCGACACAAGCTCTCGGCCCCTTGAGAAGGCCCCTTCATCATCAGCAAGGTCTTGGGCAATGATGCCTACTACCTGATCGACGCACAAAAGCCCAAGGCGCGCAAGAGAGATGATTCTGGCAAGGAGTCAGAACGCCCATGGAATGCAAACCTCCTTCGAAGATTTTACAGTTAATGCAGCATGTACCATGCTACCTTTTGTGTTAAGTACAAGACATCGGGACCCCCGAGGAGCACTCGGGGACTGCCCTCTTTTATCTATATGATAAGTTCCTATGCCTATGAATGTGTTAGTACATTTGTTCTTTCGTCCTGCACCGGGTTCGACCAGTCGGTCCGGGGACTTGCCGCCTTTTGATATGAAAACACTACCTGCAGTCAGACAAGTAGTGTGTCGGCATCTAGCCCCCTCTTGCCAAAAGCCGCAGCACGCAGAGCGGCTGTCCGGCTGGAAAGAGTCAAAGGCAAGAAATGGTGCCCACACGAAAAATGGCTATGGACTAATGAGTTTTGCATAGCACAAGCCGGCTCCTCGCCCTGCCAACCGACTGCTAAACAACCGGTTGGCCGGCTTCCTACTTACCTTGCCACAATCTAAGAAGGCTGAAGTACTTGCCCTCCCAAAACGGCCGCGTACTTGCCCACCCATAGGCTGCAGAGCAGTTGTCCGGCTGGAAAGGCGGCTGCCAAGAAAGGGCGGCAAAGGAAAAAGCCGAAAAAAGATTAAAAGCAAGAAAAGTCAGAAGCCGACACCAGCATAGCACATGCGAGATAATATTTACACAAAAGGCGTTCGAAGGCCGGAGTTCAACATAGTTTGAGTACACCCACAGTGGGTGGAACGGCGCAAATTTAACAAGATATTGTTCAAAAGATCGACAAAGCAGGATAAAACTGGCCGCCTAGGCCAAAGGAACCACAGGCGAGCCTGGCAGGTTGGTAGAGATGGCGGCGCTGGCTGGTGGAGTGGCCGGATAGCGGGTCTCGCCCTGATCGTCTCCAGCACCAGGCGGCGTGCTTGCACACGCCTCGTTGCTTGAGGCGCGGTTGGGTTGAGGCTGGCCGTCTGCTCCATCACCCGGCGCAGCGTCTTCGCCGACCTTGTCTTCCTCGTCCTCGCCCTCGTCACTAGAGTCGATCTCCTCCGCCGAGTCCTCGCCGTCCTCTGGGTTCAGCCTGAAGAGGTCGGCCGGCACCGCAACACCATCCTCGTTCAGCTGGGGATGAAAACACTGGTGTCGGTGTACTCGGCGATTGTCGCAGCACAATTGACGATGGCGGGCCTCATCGCCACCAAATTCACGTGGGCCTCCTGCCAGAACGTGGCTAACTGGGCTAGATCCAACCCAGGATACCATGCCCTGACAAACTCCAACGCCCGCCAGGCGCCTGGCCGGGCCAAAGAAGCCTTCCACGCGTCAAAGCGGTCGACGACTACTTCAAGCCAGTCGGCGGTCCGACTGGGGGTACGCGGTGCCAGTGTGTCGGGCCAGAGGGCGGCTAGGACCTAGGCCCCGACATGCTGAAGGCGGCGGAGCATTCGGTGAGCCGGCTAGAGACGGGCCTGGATGGCCAGGAGCTGCTCTTCAAGACTCCGACGAGCATTCGGCACAATCTCCACGCGAGCCTGCCTTCGTGCTTCGCGGTGGGCCTCAATGGTTTGGCTGGCAGCGACGGAGTAGCCAGGGAAATACTCTAAGCAAAGAAGAAAAGAAAGAATACAAAGTTAGAGGCCGGACTAAAACAACAGGAGGCAAATGAAGGAAAGAGAAGGAAGGCGGCTTACCGTCAACCATGTCCTTAATGCGGCTGTAGCCGTCGTTCAGCGTCTGCTCCGACTCAGCCCAGTTCACCGTCTAGGTCTCATACTCAGCTTGGAGGGAGGCCTCGCTGTCCTTCACCTTCTGAAGGGCCGCCTTGTGACACTTCTCCTGATCAGCCAACCGCTTGGCCAGGTGGGCGCGCTCCTGGACCACCATGCTATACTCCGCCTCCTTGGCGTGCAGCGCGGTTTGGGCCTCACCAAGTTGCTGCTGCAAGCCGGCATTGGCCTCTGCAAAAACAACAAAGAGGAATAATCAATAAGCAAGAAGTCGCCAGAAAATATCCGGCCCGACTGCTCAGCAGTCGGCCCTCATCTCGGGGACTACACCCAATGGGTGCGCTGATGCACCCCCATGAGAGAAAGAAGGCAGAACACTTACTCCGGCTTTCTGACAAGTCGACTGTCTTCTGGTCCAGATCCCGGACCTGGGAGTTGAAGGCGGTCGCGCAGAGATTATGATAGTCCTACCAAACGGACAGGCGAACAAGAAAAAGCAAGTCAGCACCCGAGCCTGCTTAAAAGTTCCAGGCCGCCTGCTTAGCAGCCGGCCCGGAACTCGGGGACTACACCCAGTGGGTGCGCTGACGCGCCCCCATAGAGGAACACAAGAGCAAGAAGCAAAAAATAGGAGGCATACCCGGATGGCCGTCCGCATCGCCAGGAACTCCTGGTTGTAGTTCTTCAGGGCGGTGGCCTGAGATTGAAGACGGGCCCGGACGTCCTGCGCCGCTTCGTTCAACACGGCCGTCCCTCCCCCTGGCGCCCAGTCTGCCAAGCCGGCGCTAGCCGCTTCTAGGTTTTGGGTCGACGAGCCGGTGCCCCTGACCTCCTGCGGAGGCGGCGCCAAGGCCGCCTTCCCGATGCGTCGGCGCATCGAAGGCTGGACCGCAAGATCACCCCCCGCAGCCGGCTTGACTCTAGCCGGTGGCACGGGTGGCGCGTTGGGCTGGCCGCCTTGGCCCACTGCAGTCGACGATGGCGGAATCACCTCCATCTCCGGGGCGACGTCGTCGCGCTCCACCCTCTCCATAATCGGATGGTCGCCACCGGCCCTTTCAGGCTGCACCACCGAGGCTTCGGGCGTTGGCACCACGGCGCGGAGGGGGATGACGAGCTGTGGGGGCTGGCCGCATGAGGCCTCCCCCGCCTGCGCTGCTGCTGTGGCGTGTGCCTGCATCTGGGCCACGAAGCCGGCCTACACCCTCGCGTCCTCGTCCACATCCTCCTGCACCGCCTTGGCTGCAGCCGCCTTCTGCCACTCCGCCTCCTACTCCTCGCGCGCCTCCCGCGCGTTCCTCTCCATCGCCGCCTGAAGCTCGGCGCGTGTGTCTACACGGCGGGAGCTGGTGGAGCCCCCCGCCGCCCTCACAACAGAACCGGCAACCGATCGACCCAACGAGAGCGGGGCCCTGTTAGAGCGGACCCCTTGGCGATGGAGTCGAGCTTCGATTGGAAGAAGTCCCCCCAGAGCTCGATGGTGGGGAGGACGCCGTGGAAGCCCTCGCAAAGGGAGACGAAGGCGGACAGTAGCACCACCGTGTTTGGTGTGAGGTGTTGCGGCTGGAGGCCGTAGAAGTCAAGAAAGGCGCGGAGGAAGCCGCTTGCCGGCAAGCCGAAGCCGCACAGGAAATGCGACCTGAAGACGACGCGTTCGCCTTCCTCCAGCGCCGGCGAAATCTCCCCCTCCGGTGCGAGGCGACCCATCACGAAGTCCCTGCCGGGCAGCCACCGCGTCTGGCGGAGAAAGTCGACGTGGTCCTCGTGGACGTTGGAGCCATCCCACGATCCGGCACGCGCCATGGGGTCGAAGGGCTCGAGCAAAGGGATTGCACGGTGGCGGGCGCGCGTCCTTGCAGCGTCAAGGCGCGGCGCGGCAAGCGGGCTGAGAGCTTGGTGCGGCGGCGGGCGACGGCAGCAGCAGCAGCAGCGAGGAGAAGAAGAGAATGGCGGAGGAGAGCATGGGTGCGCGTGTGTTCGCCGCCCCTCCTCCCCCTGTTTATAGCCTCAGAGCGGCGAAGCCAAGGAGGCGAGGTGTGGGGGACATGGGATTAACTGCACCCACTCCCCCATGACCCCGCGTTTACCGCGCCAATTAAGGCGTGTATCAACTGCCCCAGAATGCCAACCGACCATTTCGGCCGCAGCGGATCCGCGCGTGGGTCGAGGCACTGTAGTGGCGAGCCCCAGCCTGCGGTGATGTCCCGTGGCGTGCGTGGGCTGACAGGCAGGCCCAGACGGCTGGTGCCGCGTGGCACACGGACGATGGGCGGCGCATCACCTGGTTCCCGCCTTCAAGCTTCAATTTCGACCAGACGACGCATTCGGTGAAGGCCGAGTTCAGCTACCAGTCCCGCAGAGTAGGAAGCTATTTGGGCTTCTCATTCTCCGTCCGACCACGAAGCCCAGCCAGCTTCGAGGACTACTGTCGGAGTAAATGACCACGGGTAGCCTTGCCGGCTCCTCCTGGCTCTTCGAAACATTGGGCCGACTGCGCCCCTCAAGCATCCAAGACGAAGGGCCGCCTTCCCGTGGCCGTCTGTGACATGGCCACCTGCAGGAAGGCGGCAGAGATCAGTATACCAGCCTAAAGTGGGTTGACTCCTAGCAGGCGGCCACTAAAGCGACCAACCTCTAGTAGGCGGCCCACCCCATATGCCCTCAAAGTTTGCACCCACATAACGACGATAAGACGGGGCGTGGCTACAGTGAAGCCTGCCACCCCCGAATCCCGGAACGGGCATGGCCACAGTGCATCGTACCGGTCGGCCATCCCCCGCCCGGCGCGGCATTGTTGCCATGTTTACCGTGACATCACCCATGACAGACTGTCAGTACGGCCTGCAGGTGGCGGCCCCCGATGCCAGTGAGCCCCCCCAAGGCAACCAAGCTAGTCCAGTCGGCCCAAGGGGAAGCCGGCTCCCAGCAGCCGGCCGACCCTTACCCTGGAAGTTTGTGCACAATCAAGTGGATGAGACGGGGTAAGGCTACAGTAAGCGCCCGCCAGGCGGCGGTACTATAGCCATGGTTGCCCCAACAAAACCATCGTCATCTAGGACGAGGCAACAGTGATTAGCCGCCGCCAAGGCCCCCAAGCGGTGGGCCCAGCCTGTCAACCAAGAAGCCGGCAGCCGGCGGGACCCACCGGTCGGCTGGCCCCAGCAGCCGGCGGAGAAGCCGGCACCAATAGACACTGACGGCTTGGATCCGCGTCCAGCCGGATTACCATTGTACCCCTGGGGGTAGGCCTATATAAACCCCCCAGGGCACCCATGCAAAGGGTTGAGCTCTTAGGATTTCACACACACATATAGAGAGAAGAGGATAGCTAGCCTTGCCCTTCTTCTTTCTCTAGCAAACATATAGAGAGAAGAGGAGCCTCTTGTAGCTACATACTGATTTAGTGATCATGCGGAGACCCTGCAGAGCAGGACTAAGGGTATTATCTCCTAGGAGAGCTCCAAACCCGGGTAAGATCCGCCGGTATGCATGTCTTCGCCTTATCCCGCTTCCTGGCACCGGCAACATCTTACTGGTTCCCACTATGATTAGCCATCCTTTGGCATATGTCGCACCTACCACACGACAATTAGGTTTACCGAATTCGTATGGAATTTATTCCTTCGCTATCATGAACCAAAATGTCATATATTTCCCTCTTAGATGTGCATTGTTCTCTCTCTCTCTCTCTCTCTCTCTCTCTCTCTCTCCCTCCCTCCCTCCCCACACAGGCCACCGAAAATTCATGTAATAATTTAATTGCATTGTCTAAAGTCACCCCTTACAAAATTTATTCATTATAAAATCCTATTGGAAGTCACGCTAAATGGCATCATTTTTATGAATTACATATTGATACACTTTCTACTTATTCATATCCTAAGGGGACCCTTTTTTGGGATGAAATTCAATTTTTCTTTGATCTTTCATTCTCACTATAAGAAAAAAATATTACGACTATATGTTGGTGCTGATATTTTATTTTAGACAAAACAAAAATATTGAAAGGTGTAGGGACATATTACATACATGGAATACATGTTCGTATGTTTGCATCTACTTTACAAATCTCACGTATACCCTTTATATGAAGTGCACCATTTTTTCAAAGCAGAGTTTGGGCGCATCTCTTTATGCGTGAAGAAGCATGAACATCTTCGTTGGCAACTGACCGCTTGATCGGCTTGGCTCTTACCGAGTCTGAGTAAGTAGTGCAGGGTAGATAACTATTGTTAAGTCAATCGTTAAATAGTCAACACCTACACATTTTCTCTCTCAAATTTTTTATGCTCATGTTGTTTTGCATCAGTTTAGATTTAATTAAATGGTAATCATGTTCGTTGTTTATTTAAACCTTTATTTCACATTCATCTTTACGGGCTAAACTTCATATTTTTTCGTCGCTGAAATTTATATAAGCAAAAATGATTTGCTAGTTTGTTTATTCATCGCCTAATAAGATATGTATTTACTACTCATTGGAAAGTCTGACTAATAGTGTTTATTTTTAATTACTTTTATTTTTTTCCAGAGACTTATAATCTTTCTTAATCCGTGATCGAACATGCAAATTATTGAATTTAGCTTAAATCGACAGTACATTTAGCTTGTGCGTTGACATGTATGGGATGTTTTGATCAGCTGGGCTGGTACTTTTTTGAGATGCTGTCATTTGGATTTGGGTTTGGTGTGTCAGTGGTACTGATGTGTTTTTTTCTCGCAAAAAAGAAGTGGTACTGATGTGTTTCAATCTGACGATTGATTCTGCATGTATGTGCTCATGTGTCAGATGCATATCACTATACGGTTAATAACTAACTAACATGCATCTATACCTTTCAGGAGACAGGTGGCTAGAGCTTATAGACATCTCATGGTTGATTAGTGCATACGCGTTTACTTGTATGTACCTGATCTGTTTTTCTTTTTCAAAGGGGCACGTACGTGATCTGGTTTCAGCCGGGCTAATACATGTTCGACCGAGAGAAGGACACTATTTGCCTTTTTGACTCTGGAATGTTTTTTCATCGCAGAAATCTATGAGTCAGCACATTTTTTTATTGAACTGCAACACACGTATTCTACTTGGACACTTCTTTCCTTCATTCTTTTTTCTAGATCGGATTCTTCCTTGGTTAGCTGGGTTTTTCCGGAGAATTCCCTAGTTGGCCGTCTAGTTGCTATACCTTATGTATGTCAAATTGTCTCAGACTTATGTTTTGATAGAAAGGCATATATGAGCTGAAACACATAGACGTATTGAAATATTTGTCTGTGACACGTGATGTGTCAAACTATTTATATGTGATAATATTTCTGTGTAACGCTATATCTTTTAAATCTCAACCTTTAATATCTGAAATTTACGGCCGAGATAATTAAATCTATGTGGACAAACGTGATGGCTTGTTTGCCTCTTGTCTTAATTATATAATAGATAGCCATAAGTATTATGACATAATGTGTAATAACAGTCCATAATGCAATAAATATCGATATAAAAGCATGATGCAAAATGGACGTATCAACTCCCCCAAGCTTAGACCTCGCTTGTCCTCAAGCGGAAGCCGATATCGAAAAATATGTCCACATGTTTAGAGATAGAGGTGTCGATAAAAATAAAATACAGACATGAGGGGATCATGATCATTTTTATAACAGCAACATATATATATTTTGTCATATGATTTCTTGTGCTCAAGTAACAATCTATTCACAATGTCAAGTATGATTCAGAAACTTCATTGAAAACTAACAAACTATAATCTCAGTCATTGAAGCAATTGCAATTTATCATAACATGGGAAAGAGTCAATAATAGAGCTTTTCAGCATGTCCACTTATACGTCTTCGTCGTATCTATATTTTTGATTGTTCCATGCCAATATTCTTCAACTTTCATATACTTTTGGCAAGTTTTTATATTATTTTTGGGACTAACGTATTGATCCAGTGCCCAGTGCCAGTTCCTGTCTGTTGCATGTTTTATGTTTCGCAGAAAACCAATATCAAACGAAATCTAAACGGGATAAAAACGAACGGAGAATTATTTTGGAATATTTGGGATTTTCCGGAGGAAGAATCAACGCGAAACAGTGTCCGAGGTGGCCACGAGACAGCCCCCCCCCGGCGCGCCCTGGACTCTCGTGGGCCACCCGTAAGGCGGTTGACACTCTTCTTTTGCCGCAAGTAAGCTAATTTTACAAGAAAAATCTGGGCGAAAAATTCACCCCAATCGGAGTTACGGATCTCCAAATATAAAGAAAACGGTGAAGGGGCAGAACCAGAGAATGCAGAAACAGAGAGATAGATCCAATCTCGGAGGGGCTCTCGCCCCTCCCAAGCCATGGGAGCCAAGGAACAGAGGGAAAACCCTTCTCCCATCTAGGGAGGAGGTCAAGGAAGAAGAAGAAGAAGGGGGGCCCTCTCCCCCTTGCTTCCGGTGGCGCCGGAGCGCGGTCGGGGGCCATCATCATCACCGCGATCTTCACCAACATCTCCGCCATCTTCACCAACATCTCCATCACCTTCCCCCATCTATATCCAGCGGTCCACTCTCCCGCAACCCGTTGTACCCTCTACTTGAACATGGTGCTTTATACTTCATATTATTATCCAATGATGTGTTGCCATCCTATGATGTCTGAGTAGATTTTCATTGTCCTATCGGTGATTAATGAATTGCTATGATTGGTTTGAGTTGCATGTTTTATTATTGGTGCTATCCTATTGTGACCTCCGTGTCGCGCAAGCGTGAGGGATTCCCTCTGTAGGGTTTGCAATATGTTTATAATTTTCTTATGGTGGGTGGCGTGAGTGACAGAAGCACAGACCCGAGTAAGTAGGTTGTTTGCGTATGGGATAAAGGGGACTTGATGCTTTAATGGTATGGTTGGGTTTTACCTTAATGATCTTTAGTAGTTGCGGATGCTTGCTAGAGTTCCAATCATAAGTGCATATGATCCAAGAAGAGAAAGTATGTTAGCTTATGCCTCTCCCTCAAATAGAATTGCAATAGTGATTACTGGTCTTGTAACATAGTCAATTGCTTATGGACAATTTCACAACTCCTACCACCACTTTTCCACACTCGCTATTTTACTTTATTTCATCTTTACCTAAACAGCCCCTAACTTTTATTTACGTGCTCTTTATTATCTTGCAAACCTATCCAACAACACCTACAAAGTACTTCTAGTTTCATACTTGCACTAGGAAAAGCGAACGTCAAGCATGTGTAGAGTTGTATCGATGGTCGATAGAACTTGAGGGAATATTTATTCTACCTTTAGCTCCTCATGGGGTTCGACACTCTTTCTTATCGAAAACTATTGCGATCCCCTACACTTGTGGGTTATCATCCACATACTCAACTATCATTTAGTCTTTCACAATTGCTAACACTCACGCAATACTTATGGTTCTGGAATTTTAATCGGACACAGAGAAAGATAGGGGCTTATTTTGTTGCCTCCCAACCTTTTACCTCAAGGGTAATGTCAACAATAATAGTTCATGCTAACTTACATCCAATTGGATATATATATCAGGATCTTTCCAACACGAGGTGCTTGCCAAAGGATAAAATGAAAAAGGGAAAGATGAAGATCACCTTGATCTTGCATAATGTAAAAGACATAAAGTAAAAGATAGGCCCTTTGCAGAGGGAAGCAGAGGTTGTCATGTGCTTTTTGGTTGGATGCACAAAATCTTAATGCAAAAGAACGTCACTTTATATTGACACTTGTGATATGAACCTTTATTATGCAGTCTGTCGCTTTTATTACTTCCATATCAAACGATCGTATAAAGCTTATTTTCTCCGCACTAATAAGTCATACATATTTAGAGAGCAATTTTTATTGCATGCAACATGACAACTTACTTGAAGGATCTTACTCAATCCATAGGTAGGTATGGTGGACTCTCATGGCAAAAACTGGGTTTAAGGATATTTGGAAGCACAAGTAGTATATCTACTTGGTGCAAGGAATTTGGCTAGCATGAGGGGGAAAGGCAAGCTCAACATGTTTGAATGATCCATGATAATATACTTTAACTAAGATGTGAGAAAACATAACCCATTACGTTGTCTTCCTTGTCCAATGTCAACTCTTTAGCATGTCATACTTTAATGAGTGCTCACAATCATAAAAGATGTCCGAGATAGTGTATTTATATGTGAGAACCTCTCTTTCTTTATTACTTCCTATTAATTGCAACGATGACCAAAACTACGTTTTCCATCTCTCAACAACTTTTAATCATCATACTCTCTATATGTGAAGTCATTACTATCCATAAGATCAATATGATCTCTTTTATTTCTTTTTATTCATTTATGCACTTAAGATCATAGCAAGATAGCAAGGCCCTTGACTCAGCACTAATATTTATTATATATAGCTCACGAACTCAATTACATAGAGGGATCACAAAGCAAAACTCAAAACTAATTCATACCAAAACTTTATTCTACTAGATCAAGATATTACCAAAAGGATCAAACTAAGAAAAAGGTAAAGATAGGAGTGTGATGGTGATACGATACCGGGGCAACTCCCCCAAGCTTGGCAGATGCCAAGGGGAGTTCCCATACCCATGTGATTATGTCCTCGGAGGTGGTGAGGAAGGAGTTGTTGACGATGTAGGTTTGTCGTCCGTCTTCCAAGGCATAGGCTCACCATCATAGAAGGATGATCGAGTCTCCGGGATCCTCAAATCTGCATCCAAACTCATCCTCTTGAATCTATATTCATACTCACAGTTTTGGTTTTGCAGGTCATAGATCTGGGCTTGGAGGTGCTCGATTTTCTCATGAAGCTTGAAGATGGTCTCCCCAATGTTCTTGGGGTCCAGCTTGTGGTTGTTGGTGAATTCCGCGATCATCATCTGGTTGGCGTTAAGTCCGCTCTCCGCCATCCCTTGGCACATGAAAACTTGTTGTTCCATCGCTTCGAGCTTTGTCTCCACGCTTCCGGTACTCCTTGGTCCCTCCACATCACGGATGTGCAGCACCCCCTCACGCATATCAATGGTTTGAGGGTGATGTAGCACCTCCGCGACATAGGGGTTGATGACCCTTTGGAAAAACTTGTCCTTGAGAGTGCTTGAAGATGTCATGGTGCTCTAGATCTGTCAGAAAAACAGCTCGAAACAAAGACAGAGGATATTTGCGCGATACGGTGGTCAAAACCTTCGGGAGATTGTAGAATGATTTTTTATCGACCAAAATAAGTATCATGCAAGAAAACGGAATCCGGAGAGCACACGAGGAGCCCACGAGGCAGGGAGCGCGCCCAGGGGGTAGGGCGCGCCCTCCACCCTCGTGGATGTCTCGTGTCCTTCCCGGACTACTTCTTATTTTCCTATTTTCTTAAATATTCCAAAATGGAGAAAAATTGTCATTAGAACTGTTTTGGAGTTGGTTTACTTACTGTACCACATACCTATTCCTTTTCGGAGTCTGGAACGTTCTGGAAAGTGTCCCTTATGTATTCCTCCGGGGTTACGGTTTCAATAACATTAGTTTCAACATTTATAGGATTACCTGAGATATAATGTTTGATTATTTGACCATTTACCACCCTGAGATTTGTGCCTTCAAAGTTGTTGATTTTTATGGCACCGGAACGATAGACCTCCTCGATAATGTAAGGGCCTTCCCATTTAGAGAGAAGCTTTCCTGCAAAAAATCTTAAACGAGAGTTGAAAAGCAAAACATAATCACTTATGTTAAATTCACGCTTTTGTATCCTTTTGTCATGCCATCTTTTAACTTTTTCTTTAAACAACTTGGCATTCTCGTAGGCTTGGGTTCTCCATTCATCAAGTGAGCTAATGTAAAATAACCTCTTCTCACCGGCAAGTTTGAAATCATAATTGAGCTCTTTAATGGCCCAATATGCCTTATGTTCAAGTTCGAGAGGTAAGTGACATGCTTTTCCATTAACCATTTTATATGGAGACATACCCATAGGATTTTTATATGCAGTTCTATAAGCCCATAATGCATCATCAAGTTTCTTGGACCAATTCTTCCTAGATCTATTAACAGCCTTTTGCAAAATTAATTTGAGTTCTGTATTACTCAATTCTACTTGGCCACTAGACTGTGGGTGATATGGAGATGCGATTCTATGATTAACATCATACTTAGCAAGCATTTTACGAAAAGCTACATGAATAAAATGTGAACCACCATCAGCCATTAAGTATCTCGGGACTCCAAACCTCGGAAAAATAACTTCTTTAAGCATCTTAATAGAGGTGTTATGATCAGAACTACTAGTTGGAATAGCTTCTACCCACTTAGTAACGTAATCAACAACAACTAAAATATGTGTATACCCATTAGAGGCAGGAAACAGTCCCATATAATCAAAGCCCCAAACATCAAATGGTTCAATAACAAGAAAATAATTCATAGTCATTTCTTGACGTCTACTAATATTACCAATTCTTTGATATTCATCACAAGACAAGACAAACTTACGGGCATCTTTGAAGAGAGTAGGCCAATAAAAACCGGATTGCAATACCTTATGTGTAGTTCTATCTCCAGCGTGGTGTCCTCCATATGCCTCGGAGTGACACTTGCGTAGGATTTGTTCCTCTTCATGCTCAGGTATACAACGTCTAATACCACCATCTACTCCTTCTTTATAAAGGTGTGGGTCATCCCAGAAGTAATGTCTTAAATCATAAAAGAATTTTTTATTTTGCTGGTATGTGAAACTAGGTGGTATGAATTTAGCAACAATGTAATTAGCATAATCAGCATACCAAGGAGCAGTACGAGAAGCATTTATGACAACTAATTGTTCATCAGGAAAGCTATCATTAATAGGTAGTGGGTCATCAAGAACATTCTTTAACCTAGACAAGTTGTCTGCAATGGGGTTCTCAGCTCCCTTTCTATCAATAATATGCAAATCAAATTCTTGGAGCAAGAGAACCCATCTAATAAGTATAGGTTTAGCATCTTTCTTTTCCATGAGATATTTAATAGCAGCATGATCAGTGTGAACAGTTACTTTAGAATCAACAATATAAGGTCTGAACTTATCACAAGCAAATACAACTGCTAAGAATTCTTTTTCAGTAGTAGCATAATTTCTCTGGGCAGTGTCTAGAGTTTTACTAGCATATTGAATAACATTTAGTTTCTTATCAACTCTTTGTCCTAGAACAACACCTATAGCATAATCGCTAGCATCACACATAATTTCAAAGGGTAAATTCCAATCAAGTGGCTGAATAATAGGTGCGGAAATCAAAGCTTTCTTAAGTATTTCAAATGGTTCTACACAATCATCATCAAAGACAAAAGGAATATCTTTTTGCAATAGATTAGTCAGAGGCCTAGAAATTTTAGAAAAGTCCTTAATGAACCTCCTATAAAAACCGGCATGACCAAGGAAACTTCTTATACCTTTAATGTCCTTGGGACATGGCATCTTTTCAATAGCATCAATCTTAGCTTTATCAACTTCAATACCTCTTTCATAAATTTTATGCCCCAAGACAATGCCTTCATTAACCATAAAGTGGCATTTTTCGCAATTCAAGACGAGACTAGTGTCTTCACATCTCTGCAAAACTCTATCAAGGTTGCTCAAGCAATCATCAAAAGAGGATACATAAATGGAGAAATTATCCATGGATACCTCACAAATCTTTTCACAAAAGTCAGAGAATATAGCCATCATGCATCTTTGAAAGGTAGCATGTGCATTACATAAACCAAAAGGCATACGTCTATAAGCAAAGGTATCGAAAGGGCAAGTAAAAAGTGGTGTTTTCTTGATCCTCAGCTGACACAGGTATTTGAGAGAAACCAGAATAACCATCTAGGAAGCAAAAATGTGTATGTTTGGATAGTCTTTCTAGCATTTGATCAATAAAAGGTAAAGGGCAATGATCTTTTTTAGTAGCTTTATTTAATTTGCGGAAATCAATTACCATCCTATAACTTATAGTAATTCTTTGCGGGGTCAATTCATCTTTATCATTAGGAACAACAGTAATACCTCCCTTATTAGGAACACAATGGACATGACTTACCCACTGACTATCAGCAATGGGATAAATTATACCTGCCTTGAGGAGCTTTAGTATTTCCTTTCTTACCACTTCTTTCATCTTAGGATTTAGCCGTCGTTGATGATCAACAACTGGTTTGGCGTGTTCCTCCAATTTTATTTTTTGTTGGCATAGCGTGGGACTAATGCCCTTAAGATCATCAAGAGTATATCCAGTAGCAGCATGGTGCTTCTTTAGAGTTTTCAATAATCTTTCCTCTTCTTGCTCTGAAAGGTTAGCACTAATAATAACAGGATATATCTTCTTTTTATCAAGATAAGCATATCTAAGAGTATCAGGTAATGGTTTAAGCTCAAACACGGGATCACCCTTGGGTGGAGGAGGATCCCCTAGGATTTCAACAGGCAAGTTGTGTTTCAAAATTGGTCCCTGTTTAAAGAATACTTCATCTATTTCCCTTCTTTCATTCATAAACATATCATTTTTATGGTCTAGCAAATATTGTTCTAACGGGTCAGTAGGAGGCACGACAATAGAAGCAAGACCAATAGTTTCATCCTTACTAGGCAATTCTTTATCATGGGGTTGTCTATGAAATTTAGCAAAATTAAACTCATGAGACATATCTCCTAAGCCAATCAACAACATCCTTTTCACAATCAATCTTAGCATTAACAGTATTCAAGAAGGGTCTACCAAATATGATGGGACAAAAGCTATCTTGTGGGGAACCAAGAACAAGAAAATCAGCAGGATATTTAACTTTCCCACACAAGACTTCAACATCTCTAACAATCCCAATTGGTGAAATAGTATCCCTATTGGTAAGCTTAATTGTAACATCAATATCTTCTATTTCAGCAGGTGCAATGTCGGGGGTTGGGTACGATATATGCCAAAGGATGGCTTATCATGGTGGGAGCGAGTAGAACGTCGCCGGTGCCCGGAAGCGGGATGAGGCGAAGACATGCACGTCGGCGGAACTTACCCAGCTTCAGGGTTCTCCGAGAAGATAATACCCCTACTGCTGCTCTGCGGGGTCTCCGCATGGTCACTATGGCAAAGTGGTACAATGGTGCTCCTGGAGCTGTTTCTGGAGGTAGGAGAGGGCAAGGCTAGATCCCTCCTTCCTATGTTCTAAGGTCTAATGCTATCTGGGTCCGAACTCTTTGCATGGGCTTCCCGGGGGGTTTATATAGGCCTACCCCCCAGGGGTACAATGGTAATCCGGCTGGGCGCGGGTCCCAGCCGTTTGTCTCTCTGGCCGTCATCCTCTTTGCCGGCTACTGGGCCCGCTGACTGGCGGGCCCCGCGGACAGGCCTGATACTGTAGCGGCACTCCTGATGACGCTGGCTTGGTCATGTGGTCATGGCAACAACGCCGCCGTCTGGCGTGCGTTCACTGTCGCCATTCCCCATCTTGTCTGGTTAATGGCGTGCGGGGCCCGTGGGAGGGGTCGGCCGACTCCAGGGGGCCAACTCCCACGGGTCCGTCTCCAGGGCGCTCATGCCATCTTCTGTCTTCCCACTGACAGGCGGCCCCGCCGTCCTGGGGTCGTACAGGCAGGCGTCATGGGCACAGTGCGCCGCCCACTGTGGCTGAGGTCAGGGCAGGCATGGCAAGAGTGCCACGCCACGCCGGAGATCTTTAGCGATACGGCTTACTGTAGCCATGCCGGCCCATTGTAAGTAGGGGGGACGGCCACGCCGTGGCCGTACCCCGCCTCGCCCTCCGAGACGAGGGTGGAGTCGCGGGCCGACTCTCTACAGCCAGCCTCTCTGGAAGTCGCTGGCCATGAGTCGGCATATCTTGGCTTATTTTGGAGTCGCTGTCTGGGACTCGGCTTATCTGGGAGTCGCCGTCTGGGACTCGGCATATCTTGGAGTCGTCGTCTGGGACTCGGCTTATCTGGGAGTCGGTGTCTGGGACTCGGCATATCTTGCAGTCGCTGTTTGGGACTCGGCATATCTTGGAGTCGTCGTTTGGGGCTCGGCATATCTTGGAGTCGTCCCTGGGACTCGGCATATCTTGGAGTCATCCCTAGGACTCGGTATATCTTGGAGTCGTCCCTGGGACTCGGCATGAGCGGCGCTACTTATCCCAATGTCTTGAAAGGCTCTGGGGCTCGGGTTTGCCTACCCGTGGCCCATTACTCCGACAGTAGTCCCCGAAGCTGGTGAGGCTCCGTGGATACTGCGTCGTGGGGCCTCAACAGTTTCATTCTTCTAAAGACTTCGCTTGCCGTCTTCCTTCAGGCCGACTGTCCGAAAGTCGGATTCGCAAAGGGCCGTCTTGCTTCGTAGAGAGTTCGAAAGTCGTGGCGGGAGACCAGGCGGCGTGCCTGATATGCTTCCCCGTGGCCGCCCGCCGCGGTCCTATCGCGCAGTGCCACGTGGCAAGGATAGTCTGCCTACCCACGCGCGCGACGGGACGGGCCGTCAGGCGGGCCCCGCCACTACCGCACCTCGGCACGCGAACGGATCCGTTGTGGCCGTGCAGACAGTTGGGTTTCCCACGTCGTTATTGCGTGCAGTAACTTTGTGGGGTAAATCGTGGGGGGCGTGGGGTCCTGCGCGCAGTTAATCCCACACCCGCCCCATCGGCTTCTCAGCCCTCAAGACTATAAGTAGGCGGGGGGGAGTGGAGCGGCAAAGCACGCGCGCCCATCTTCCCTGCTCCCCCGCCTCCTCTTGCCTCCTTTCCTTCTTGTTGCCGCCGTCGAGCAGAAACACACCGCATCAACGGCGATGAGCTCTTCCTCCACCGCCGCGGCTCCCGCCGTGCGCTCCGGCGTGTAGGACGGCTCGGATGTGGATGACGACCTCATCGAGTTCCTCCGTAGGACGCGCCGCCTCCCCGGCGCAAACCTCGTGCGCGCCCGCGCTGCACTGGAGCGGGAGATATTGCCGGCGCTGGAGGAGGGCGAGTGGATCATCTTCCGCTCGCACCTCATGCGCGGCCTGGGGCTGCCGGCGAGCGGCTTCTTCCGTTCCTTCCAGGAGTTCCATGGGCTCCAGCCGCACCACCTCACCCCAAACACGGTGGTGCTGCCGTCTGCCTTCGCCACCCTGTGCGAAGGCTTCCTCGGTGTCCTCCCCACCATCGAGCTGTGGGGAGAATTCTTCTCATCCAAGCTCGGCACGCATGTCGCCGGTGTGCCGGCTCAATGCGGCGCCTTCATCGCGATGCAGTGGTCGACGGCTGACAATCCATTTCCCTCCATCCAGCTAATCAAGTCGGTGAAGATGTGGCAATGGTCGTACTTCTACATGAAGAACGTCGCCTCCGACGGGGACTAGGTCAATCTGCCGCCTTATGAAGCCGGCGCACCGGCTGGGAGGCTCCCCAGCTGGTATCATCGAGCCAAGATGCTGACTCCCGCCGGAGCCGCCGCCGTGGCGCGGCTCCGAGTTCTGACGCAGTCGGAGGGCCTTGTTGGGGCCAACTTGCTGGCCGCCTTTGTGGCGCGCCGAGGCCTCCCTATTTAAGGCCGGCCTCATCTGATCAGTCAGATGAGCGACCACCGAGACCCGAGTCGGATGTGCACCAGAGAAATGCCCCGCGCAGAGGTGGCAAACATGGTGAACCACATTGCGAACTGCGAGCTCGGGGAGGACTGGCAGTTCGGCAAGGAGCCGTACTCGCGCGCCAACCCCCCTCCAGTGGTAAGTCGCATCTCTTTATTGCTTTGTCTTCTTTATAGCCGAATCCGACTCCTGATTTTAATTGGTTTCTCTGAATTAGAACCCCCTCATGCAGCCCGCAGCCGGCGTCACGAGACCGCCCCGCGAGTTCGTCCCCGACCGGGCGGAGAGCGATGTTGACGACCCCGACTTGGGGGCGGCGGCGATGGAAGCCGACGCGGAAGGCGGGGGAGGAGGAGCGGAAAGCGGCCTCAGGCCCTCGGCCACCTTCGCCGACTGGCCTGAAGATGACGCCAAAGGGGAAGTCGTCCCGCGCCACCAGCCAAGGGTCGGCCCATCGGGCGTGGGTTCCTCGGCCGGCCTGGCCGGCCAATGCGGCTTGAAGAGGCGCCAGACTGGGCCGAGTTCATTCGGCGGCAAGCCGAAGAAGCTCAAGGGGGCGGCCGCTGCGACCAGACGGGAAGAGGCGGCCGCGAGGGCCAACCGATTCCGCAAGGAAGTGAAGAGGCCGCCGCTAGTCTCTGCGTAAGTGTTTCCTCCTTGGTCCTTATTTTCCCTCAGAGAATCTCGTCCGAGTTTCTCTTTTTCATTCCTTTTTTGCTTCAGGGCCCCCCTCACCCTTGAGAGGGTCACCGTCCCCTCCGTCATGGGGTCGGCGGAGACGTCAGCCAACACCCGGTGGGTTGACCCTGCCGCCGACCTCCGGTAGGCGACGGAGCAAAACGCGCGGGAAAAGAGCTACGAGGAGGAGGCCGACCGCCTGGAAAAAGCGGAGGCCGAGAAGGCGGCGGCCTCTGCCCAGAAAAAACTAGAAGAGGCCGAAGCCGCCGCCGCACCAAGGCGGCAAGCCGAGGAGGCCGCGCACCGCCAGTCAGCATTGTTCGTCACCCCGATGTCCTACGCGCCGCCGCCCTCGGAGTTCACGGGACAGACTGGAGAAGCCGGCGTCGAGAACCCCGTTATGGAGAAGGAAAGCGGCGATGCCTCCATGTTGGACACACTCGTGCCGCCACCGCCGCCTCCGCCGCCGTCTGGGGGCGCGCATGGAGAACAGCCGGCAGGCCCGCCGGTGCCGCCGACTGCGGACGAGTCCGAGGTGAGGCTTCTTCTCCAAGTCGCCTAGCCAGTGCGCCGCCGTCTTGAGAGGGCGACCTCGGCGCCGCGACCCCGGGAGACCGGCGCCGCCAGCTCGGCAATTCCAGACGCCGAGGTGACAAGCGCCGCGCCCGTTGGCTGGTTGCGCGGAGGCGGCACAGGGCCGCTGAACCAAGCGCTTCTGGACATCCAGGCGAAGCTATGAGCTGAAGGCGACGCCCTTCAAAACTGCACCAGGGCGCATCTGGCAGCGCGAACGGCCGTCCGAGTATGTTTCCCTCTTCTTTTTGATTCTTGTTTTTCTCTGTGGGGGCGCGCCAGCGCACCCACTGGGTGTAGTCCCCGAGTTTCGGGCCGGCTGCTGAGCAGGCGGTTCGGAACTCCCTCTGACGAGTTCCAAATATTAACTTTGTCTGAAATGCTTATTGCAGGAGTATCACAACCTCCGCGCTACCGCCTTCAACCACAATGTTGAGGAGCTAGGCAGGCGGACTGCCGACTTGTCGGAGAGCCGGGGTGAGTCCTTCTTCTTTTTCGCGGGGGCGCGCTGGCGCACCCGCGGGCTGTAGTCCCCGAGATTCAGGCCGACTGCTGAGCAGTCGGGCCGGATCTTCTCAACGACTTTCTTTGTTGATGACTTATTGTCTTTCGTCTTTTTTCTTCTTTAGAGGCCAACGTCGCTCTTCAGCAGCAGCTGGGCGAGGCCAACACTGCCTTGCGCGCCAAGGAGGAGGAGTGCAGCAAACTTGCCGCAGAGCGCGACCTGCTGGCTGCGCAGCTGGCCGAGCAGAAGGAGCTGCTCAAGAAGGCGCAAGACAAGGCCGAGAAGAAGGAGGCCACTCTCCTGGCCGAGTTCGAGAGCGAGCGCTCCTCCTGAACTGACAGGGAGGCGATGCTGACCTCCGGCTTCCATGAGATCAAGGACATCATCGACGGTGAGTTTCCTTCCTTTCTTTCTTCGAGCTTCCGACTATAGGTCGGGCTGATTTCTGATTTTTTTCCGACTCACTTCTTTTTTGTCTTGGCAGACTTCTTCCCTGGCCACTCGCAGGCAGTCACTCAAGCCATCGAGGCTGATCGCGAGATGCGGAGGGCAAGCGGCACGAAGATCGCCGCTAACGCCCCCCGAACCGTCGATGAGCAGCTTCTGAGCATCGAGGCCCGTCTTCGTCCGGCCCATCGGCTGATGCGCCGGCTTCAGCGTGCTGGCGCCCAGGCGGTTGCCCCTCTGTCGCCAGACATGCCGGCCCTGCGCACCGCCAGTCGGACCGCTGACTGGCTGGAGGTCGTAGCTCGCCGTCTTGAAGCTTGGAAGGGTTGCTTGGCCCGGGTCGGAGCGCGCCGGGCCTTGGAATTCGTCAAGGCGTGGTATCCGGGGCTGGACCTGGACCGGCTGGCCACGTTCCGGTTAGAGGCCCAGGCAGAGCTGGTGGCAGTGGAGGGTGCCCTTGTCGAGCGTGCAGCGGCGATTGCCGACTACACGGATACCAGTGTCTTCGTCCCCGAGCGGGCTGCAGGCGGCGAGGAGGTGCCGCCCGAGTGGTTCGGGATGAACCCGGACTTTGGCGAGGACTCGGCGGAGGTGATTGACTCTAGCACCGAGGAGGAAGGCAAGGCGGAGGACGAAGGTGAGACGGAGATGCCAGAAGTCGGAGCGGGCGACCAGACTCAGCTCGATCGTGCCTCCAGCAACGAGCCACGTCCGACCGGGCCGGCTGCCGCCGGTGGCGATCAAGCCGAGACTGCCCAGCCGGCCGCCCCGGCGCCTGACACCGCCGTCTCCTCCGACCCTCCGAACCCGTCTGCTGCTCCCCAGGCTGCCTTCTGGCTTTATTTTGTCTGCTCTAGAAAGTCTTTAAAGAACTTGTTAATTTGCACAATTCCACCTGCGGGGTGTAATTTGAACTTCTGTTCGAAGATTCGGCCAAGGGCCTATGCTATGTAAATATCGATTCCGAGTTCTATCTTTCCTTGCTCATTGCTCTTTAGGCTTTTCCCTTTGCCGCCTTCCTTTAGTCGCTGCTTTGCCAGTCGGACAACCACTCTGCGGACTGTCGCTGGATTAAATGCTTGGCTACTTTGGGAAGGCAGGTACTTGGCCATCTTAGAGTCTTCTTTAACAAGTTGGATAGAAGGCGGCGAGCCGACTACTAAAGAGTCGGTTGTCTTTAATAGAGGCTAGTATAAAGCGGCAAGCCGACTACTCATGAGTCGGCTTTTTGCCTCAGAGATGCTGGAGGCCGTCTTACGCTATGTTCGTGCTTTGGGTCCTTAGCCATTTTTCGTGTGGGCGCCCGTTCTTCCTCACTCCTGCCCACCAAACAGTCGCTCTGCGAGCTGCGGCTTTGCCAGGAGACGGATTAGGCACCACACACTACTTGTCTAACTGTGGGAAGCTCCTCATAGCGCGAGGCAGCGAGTCCCCGGGCCGACTAGTCGGGCCCGGTGCCAAGCAGCATTTAACAAAGAGTAATATACTCGAAGGCATAATTCTTATCATACAGATAACAAAAAGGGCAGTCCCCGAGCTCGTCTCGGGGGGCCCAAAGTCTTGGTACTTTAATACAAAAGGGTAGCGTGATACATACTGCATCAACTGTAAAATCTTCGGAGAAGATTTGCATTCCACGGGCGTTCTGTCTCTTTGCCGGAGTCGTCCCTCTTGCGCGCTCGGGGCTTCTGAGCATCGATCAGGTAGTAGGAGTCATTTCCCAGCACCTTGCTGATGATGAAGGGGCCTTCCCAAGGCGCCGACAGCTTGTGTTGGCCGGCTGTTCGCTGGATCAGTCGGAGCACAAGGTCGCCCTCTTGGAAAAATCTTGGCATGACCTTCCTGTTGTAGTATCGTCGTAGACTCTGCTGGTAGATGCTGGACCGGCTGAGTGCCAATAGCCGGCCCTCTTCCAGCAGGTCGACGCCGTCTTGACGTGCTTCTTCTGCTTCTTCCTCGGTGTACATAGTGACTCGCGGGGAGTCGAACTCTATGTCCGCCGGGATGACGGCTTCGGCACCGTAGACGAGGAAGAAGGGTGTGAAGCCGGTTGACTTGTTTGGAGTCGTGCGCAGACTCCAGAGGACGGCCGGCAGTTCCTCAAGTCAGTAGGCAGCCGATCGCTCCAGCGGCATGACCAGCCGAGGCTTGATGCCGGATAAGATGAGGCCGTTTGCTCGCTCCACCTGGCCGTTTGACTGCGGGTGGGCAACGGACGCTAAGTCCAGTCGGATGCCCTGCGTCGCGCAGAAATGGGCCAAGGCGCCTTTGGCAAAATTTGTGCCATTGTCGGTGATGATGATGTACGGGATGCCGTACCGAGTCGTGATGTCGGCGATGAAAGTCACTGCAGTCGGACCATTCAACTTCTTGATGGGTTTCACTTCTATCCACTTGGTGAACTTGTCCACTGCGACAAGTAGATGAGTCAAGCCACCTCGTGCCGTTTTGAATGGTCCCACCATGTCCAGGCCCCAGACTGCAAAGGGCCAGGCGATGAGGATAGTCTTGAGTGCGGAAGCTGGCTGAAGTGGCTTGGAATGGAACATCTGGCACCCTTTGCACTTTTGGACTAACTCTTTGGCCTCTTCCAGGGCAGTTGGCCAGAAGAAACCGTGCCGGAAGGCTTTGGCGACGAGTGCCCTTGAGGCCGCATGGTGGCCGCACTCGCCTTCATGGACGTCTCTGAGAATTGCTTGGCCTTGTTCTGCCTCGACGCAGCGTTGGTAGACGCCAGTGATGCTGCACCTGACCAGCTCTCTGTTGACTATGGTATAAGCTGCTGCTCGACGCTGCACTTGCCGAGCCAAGATTTCATCAGTTGGCAGCTCTCTATTTACTAGGAACTTGAGGATTGGCTGGGCCCATGAGGGTGCTGCTATTTCTTCAGCTGCCACTAGTGCGACTTGGACAAGGGTGGCTGGGCTGGGAGGCGGCGGGTTGGAGTCCGCAGCCGCTTGCTGACTTGACGAAGTCCTCGGGCCGACAAGAGCAGTCCCCGGGCCGAGTTCTGGAGTCTTTGGTCTTATCACCGCAGTCCCCGGGCTGGGTTCTGAAGTCCCCGGGCCGGCTTTGACTGTGGCTTTCTTGGAGTCGGATTCGACTTCTTCGGGTGGAGTCAGCACAAAGATTGAGTCTGATTCTGGTGACGGGTTGATAGACGGATTGAGAAGGGCGATGCCGGATGGTATTGCTTGGCGGGTGGAGCGGATTCGTGCCAAGGCGTCTGCTTGGTCGTTGTCGATCCTTGGCACGTGGAGGAACTCGCATCCCTCGAAGTATCCGCTGAGTTGCTGCACAAGGAAACGGTAGCTCGCCATGTTTGTGTCCTTGGCGTCCCAATCGCCAAATGATTGCTGGACCACCAAGTCAGAGTTGCCATAACACAGGATCCGGCGAATGCCGAGTTCTTTGGCAAGCCGGAGCCCATGGATGAGCGCCTCGTACTCGGCCACGTTGTTGGAGGCGGCGAAATGGATCTGCAGCGCATATCTGAGCTTGTCACCCTTGGGGGAAGTGAGGACGACGCCGGCTCCCCAGGCCGGTGCGCATCTTGGAGCCATCGAAGTGCATCCGCCAATGGGTGGAGTCGGGCGCTGGTGGCAGATACTGGGTCTCGGCCCAATCAACGAGGAAGTCGGCCAGTGCTTGCGACTTGATGGCGGTGTGGGGCTCGTAGTAGGTGGTGTAGGGAGCCAGGTCGATGGCCCATTTGGCCACTCGGCCAGAAGCATCTCGGCTTCCGATTATCTCAGCTAGTGGGGTTGTGCAGACCACAGTGATTGGATGCTCCTGGAAGTAAGGCTTCAATTTCTTGGCGGCAAAATGCACGCCGTAGCACATCTTTTGGTAGTGGGGGTAGTTCTGCTTGGAGGCCGACAGTACCTCGCTCAGGTAATATACTGGTCTCTGGACAGGTAGCGCCTTGCCTTCCTCCTTGCGCTCGACTACAATGACTGTGCTGACTACCCGGCTGGTCGCGGCAATGTACAGGAGCATGGGCTCTTTGGGAGTCGGAGCCGCCAGCACAGGGGGAGTAGTCAACATCTTTTTTAGTTGGAGAAAGGCCTCGTCCGCCTTAGGAGTCCATTCAAAAAAGGTTGTCTTCTTCATGAGCTGATACAATGCGAGAGCCTTCTCGCCTAGCCGACTGATGAATCGGCTGATGGACGCCAAACAGCCGGTGAACTTCTGCACATCTAACAGTCGTCTGGGTGCTTCCATCCTCTCGATGGCCTTGATCTTCACAGGGTTGCACTCTATGCCGCGTTCGGAGACCAGGAAACAAAGGAGATGGCCGGCTGGTACTCCGAAGACGCATTTCTCGGGGTTGAGCTTGATCTAGAATCAGCGCAGGTTCTCAAAGGTTTCCTTGAGGTCTTCCAACAGAGTTCCACGTTTCTCCATCTTCACCACCACGTCATCTATGTAGACATGGGCATTTCTGCTGAGTTGCTTGAGGAGGCACTTCTGCATGCAACGCTGAAAGGTGGCGCCGGCATTCCTCAGGCCGAACGTCATGGTCAGGTAGCAGAAGGCACCAAACGGCGTGATGAAGGCGGTCTTCAGTCGGTCAGCCGGGTTCAGCTTGATCTAGTGATATCCAGAATATGCATCCAAAAAACCCAACAGCTCGCATCCGGCTGTGGAGTCTATCACCTGATCAATCCTTTGCAGAGCAAATGGGTCCTTGGGGCAGGCTTTATTGAGACTTGTGTAGTCGATACACATCCGCCACTGCTTATTCTTCTTCAGCACCAGTACTGGGTTTGCTAGCCACTCTGGGAAAAACACTTCCATGATGAAGCCGGCTGCCAGGAGCCGGGCTATTTCTTCTCCAACAACTCTTCTCTTCTCTTCTGACAGGCGGCGCAAGGGCTGCCTGACGGGCTTCACATCGGACCGGACATGTAGTTTGTGCTCGGCGAATTCCGTCAGTACACCTGGCATGTCTTTAGGGGACCATGAGAAGATGTCTCGATTCTCACGGAGGAAATCGACGAGCTCGCCTTCCAATTTGTGTTGGGGAACGTAGCAGAAATTCAAAAAATTTCTTACGTAACACCAAGATCTATCTATGGAGAGACCAGCAACGAGTAGAAAGGGGAGTGCATCTACATACCCTTGTAGATCGCTAAGCGGAAGCGTTCAAGTGAACGGGGTTGATGGAGTCGTACTCGTCGTGATTCAGATCACCGATGATCAAGTGCCGAACGGACGGCACCTCCGCGTTCAACACACGTACAGCTCGGTGACGTCTCCCACGCCTTGATCCAGCAAGGGGAGAGGGAGAGGTTGAGGAAGACTCCATCCAACAGCAGCACAACGGCGTGGTGGTGGTGGAGGAGCGTGGCAATCCCGCAGGGCTTCGCCAAGCACCTACGGGAGAGGAGGAGGTGTCACGGGAGGGAGGGAGGCGCCAAGGGCTCAGGTATGGATGCCCTCCCTCCCCTCCACTATATATAGGGGCAGGGGAGAGGGGGGAGGCGCAGCCTTGCCCCCTCCTCCAAGGAAGGGGTGCGGCTAGGGAGGGGGGAGGAGTCCATCCTCCCCAAGGCACCTCGGAGGTGCCTTCCCCCTTTAGGACTCTCCCCTTTTTCCTTTATCTTGGCGCATGGGCCTCTAGGGGCTGGTGCCCTTGGCCCATGTAGGCCAAGGCGCACCCCCTACAGCCCATGTGGCCCCCCGGGGTAGGTGGCCCCACCCGGTGGGCCCCCGGGACCCTTCCGGTGGTCCCGGTACAATACCGATGACCCCGAAACTTGTCCCGATGGCCGAAACAGGACTTCCTATATATAAATCTTTACCTCCGGACCATTCCGGAACTCCTCGTGACGTCCGGGATCTCATCCGGGACTCCGAACAACATTCGGTAACCACATACAAGCTTCCTTTATAACCCTAGCGTCATCGAACCTTAAGTGTGTAGACCCTACGGGTTCGGGAGACATGCAGACATGACCGAGACGTTCTCCGGTCAATAACCAACAGCGGGATCTGGATACCCATGTTGGCTCCCACATGTTCCACGATGATCTCATCGGATGAACCACGATGTCAAGGACTCAATCGATCCCGTATTCAATTCCCTTTGTCTATCGGTATGTTACTTGCCCGAGACTCGATCGTCGGTATCCAATACCTTGTTCAATCTCGTTACCGGCAAGTCAATTTACTCGTTCCGTAACACATCATCCCGTGATCAACTCCTTGGTCACATTGCGCATATGATGATGTCCTACCGAGTGGGCCCAGAGATACCTCTCCGTTTACACGGAGTGACAAATCCCAGTCTCGATCCGCATAAAACAATAGATACTTTCGGAGATACCTGTAGTGCAGCTTTATAGTCACCCAGTTACGTTGTGACGTTTGATACACTCAAAGCACTCCTACGGTATCCAGGAGTTACACGATCTCATGGTCAAAGGAAGAGATACTTGACATTGGCAAAGCTCTAGCAAATGAACTACACGATCTTTTGTGCTAGTCTTAGGATTGGGTCTTGTCCATCACATCATTCTCCTAATGATGTGATCCCGTTATCAACGACATCCAATGTCCATAGCCAGGAAACCATGACTATCTGTTGATCACAACGAGCTAGTCAACTAGAGGCTCACTAGGGACATATTGTGGTCTATGTATTCACACGTGTATTACGATTTCGGGGTAATACAGTTATAGCATGAATAAAAGACAATTATCATGAACAAGGAAATATAATAATAATACTTTTATTATTGCCTCTAGGGCATATTTCCAACAGTCTCCCACTTGCACTAGAGTCAATAATCTAGTTCACATCGCCATGTGATTAACACTCACAGGTCACATCGCCATGTGACTAACACCCAAGAGTTTACTAGAGTCAGTAGTCTAGTTCACATCACTATGTGATTAACACTCAATGAGTTTTATGTTTGATCATGTTGCTTGTGAGAGAGGTTTTAGTCAACGGGTCTGAACCTTTCAGATCCGTGTGTGTTTTACAAATCTCTATGTCATCTCCTAGATGCAGCTACCACGCTCTATTTGGAGCTATTCCAAACAACTGTTCCACTTGGAGCTATTCTAAATTGTTGCCCCATAATACGTATCCGGTATCTCTACTTAGAGCTATCCGGATAGGTGTTAAGCTTGCATCAACGTAACCTTTACGACGAACTCTTTTACCACCTCCATAATCGAGAAAATTCCTTAGTCCACTAGTTACTAAGGATAACTTTGACCGCTGTCTGTGATCCATTCTTGGATCACTCTTGTACCCCTTGACTAACTCATGGCAAGGCACACCTCAGGTGCGGTACACAGCATAGCATACTGAAGAGCCTACGTCTAAAGCATAGGGGACGACCTTCGTCCTTTCTCTCTATTCTGCCATGGTCGAGCTTTAAGTCTTAACTTCATACCTTACAACTCAGGCAAGAACTCCTTCTTTGACTGGTCCATCTTGAACACCTTCAAGATCATGTCAAGGTATGTGCTCATTTGAAAGTATTATTAAGCATTTTGATCTATCCTTATAGATCTTGATGCTCAATGTTCAAGTAGCTTAATCCAGGCTTTCCATTGAAAAACACTTTCAAAATAACCTTATATGCTTTCCAGAAATTTTACGTCATTTCTGATCAACAATATGTTAACAACATATATACTTATCAGAAATTCTATAGTGCTCCCACTCACTTCTTTGGAAATACAAGTTTCTCATAAACTTTGTACAAACCCAAAATCTTTGATCATCATCAAAGCATACATTCCAACTCCGAGATGCTTACTCCAGTCCTTAGAAGGATCGCTGGAGCTAGCATACCTTTTAGCATCCTTAGGATCGACAAAACTTTTCTGATTGTATTGCATACAACCTTTCCTTACGAAAACTATTAAGGAAACTTGTCTTGACATCCATCTGCCAGATTTCATAAATGCAGCTAATGCTAACATGATACCGACGGACTTTAAGCATCACTACGGATGAGAAAATCTCATCGTAGTCAACTCCTTGAACTTGTGAAAAACTTTTCGCCACAAGTCGAGCTTCATGGATGGTGACATTACCATCCACGTCCGTCTTCTTCTTAAAGATCCATTTATCTTAATGGCTTGCCGATCATTGGGCAAGTCCACCAAAGTCCATGGATCCGTTCTCGGATTTTATGGCCTCGAGCCATTTATCGGAATCCGGGCCCACCATCGCTTCTCCATAGCTCGTAGGTTCATTGTTGTCTAGCAAGATGACCTTCAAGACAGGATTACGTACCACTCTGAAGTAGTACGCATCCTTGTCATCCTACGAGGTTTGGGAGTGACTTGATCCGAAGTTTCATGATCAATATCATAAGCTTCCACTTCAATTGGTGTAGGTGCCACAGGAACAACTCCCTGTGCCCTGTCACACACTAGTTGAAGAGACGGTTCAATAACCTCATCAAGTCTCCACCATTCTCCCACTCAATTCTTTCGAGAGAAACTTTTCCTCGAGAAAGGACCCGATTCTAGAAACAATCCATATTGCTTTCGGATCTGAATTAGGAGGTATACCCAACTGTTTTGGGTTTCCTATGAAGATGCATTTTATCCGCTTTGGGTTTGAGCTTATCAACCTGAAACTTTTTCATATAAGCGTCGCAGCCCCAAACTTTCAAGAAACGACAACTTAGGTTTCTCTAAACCATAATTCATACGGTGTCATCTCAACGGAATTACGTGGTGCCCTATTTAAAGTGAGTGTGGTTGTCTCTAATGCCTAACCCATGAACTATAGTGGTAATTCGATAAGAGACATCATGGTACGCACCATATCCAATAGGGTGCAACTATGATGTTCGGACACACCATCACACTATGGTGTTCCAGGCGGTATTAATCGCGAAACAATTTCCACAATGTCTTAATTGTGTGCCAAAACTCGTAACTCAGATATTCATCTCTATGATCATATCATAGACATTATATCCTCTTGTCACAATGATCTTCTACTTCACTCTGAAATTACTTGAACCATTCAATAATTCAGACTTGTGTTTCATCAAGTAAACATTCTCAACATCTACTCGAATCATCTGTGAAGTAAGAACATAACGATATTCACTGCATGCCTCAGCACTTATTGGACTGCACACATCAAAATGTGTTACTTCCAACAAGTTGCTATCTTGTTCCATCTTACTGAAAATGAGGCTTTTCAGTCATCTTGCCCATGTGGTATGATTTGCATATCTCAAGTGATTCAAAATCAAGTGAATCCGAACGATCCATTTGCATGGAGTTTCTTCATGCATATACACCAATAGACATGGTTCGCATGTCTCAAACTTTTCAAAAACGAGTGAGCCCAAAGATCCATCAATATGGAGCTTCTTCATGCGTTTTAAACCAATATGACTTACATGGCAGTGCCACTAGTAAGTGGTACTATCATTACTATCTTTTGGCATGAAAATGTGTATCACTACGATCGAGATCTAATAAACCATTCATTTTAGGTGTAAGACCATTGAAGGTATTATTCAAACAAATAGAGTAACCATTATTCTCTTTAAATGAATAACCGTATTGCGATAGACATAATCCAATCATGTCTATGCTCAACGCAAACACCAATCTCGGTGGTAGAGGGAGCGTGCGATGCTTGATCATATCAACCTTGAAAACACTTCCAACATATATCGTCAGCTCACCTTTAGCTAGTCTCCGCTTATTCCGTAGCTTTTATTTCGAGTTACTAACACTTAGCAACCGAACCGGTATCCAATACCCTGGTGCTACTAGGAGTACTAGTAAAGTACACATTAACATAATGTATATCCAATATACTTCTATCGACCTTGCCAGCCTTCTCATCTACCAAGTATCTAGGGTAATGCTGCTCCAGTGGTTGTTCCCCTTATTACAGAAGCACTTAGTCTCGGGTTTGGGTTCAACCTTGGGTTTCTTCACTTGAGCAGCAGCTGAATTGCCGTTTCATGAAGTATCCCTTTGTTCCCTTGCCCTTCTTGAAACTAGTGGTTTCACCAACCATCAACAATTGATGCTCCTTCTTGATTTCTACTTTCGCGGTGTCAAACATCGTGAATACCTCAAGGATCATCTTATCTATCCCTGATATGTTATAGTTCATCACGAAGCTCTAGCAGCTTGGTGGCAATGACTTTGGGGAAACATCACTATCTCATCTGGAAGATCAACTCCCACTCGATTCAAGTGATTGTTGCACTCAGACAATCTGAGCACAAGCTCATCGATTGAGCTTTCTCCCTTAGTTTGCAGGCTAAGAAAATCGTCGGAGGTCTTATACCTCTTGACGTGGGCACGAGCCTGAAATCCCAATTTCAGCCCTCGAAACATTTCATATGTTCCGCGACGTTTCGAAAATGTCTTTGGTGCCTCTACTTAAACCATTTAATTGAACTATCACGTAGTTATCAAAACGTGTATGTTCGATGTTCGAAACATCCACAAACGACGTTTGGGGTTCAGCACACTGAGCAGTGCATTAAGGACATAAGCTTTCCACTGTCCGCACAATTGCTACTTTCAACTTTCAACTATATTTTCTCTAGGAACATATCTAAAACAGTAGAACTAAAGCGCGAGCTACGACATAATTTGCAAAAGGTCTTTTGACTATGTTCAGGATAATTAAGTTCATCTTATGAACTCCCACTCAGATAGACATCCCTCTAGTCATCTAAGTGATTACATGATCCGAGTCAAACTAGGCCGTGTCCGATCATCACGTGAGACGGACTAGTCATCATCGGTGAACATCTTCATGTTGATCGTATCTTCTATACGACTCATGCTCGACCTTTCGGTCTCCGTGTTCCGAGGCCATGTCTGTACATGCTAGGCTCGTCAAGTTAACCCTAAGTGTTTTCGCTGTGTAAAACTGTCTTACACCCGTTGTATGTGAACGTAAGAATCTATCACACCCGATCATCACGTGGTGCTTCGAAACGACGAACTGTAGCAACGGTGCACAGTTAGGGGAGAACACTTCTTGATATTTTAATGAGGGATCATCTTATTTACTACCGTCGTTCTAAGCAAATAAGATGTATAAACATGATAAACATCACATGCAATCAAATAAGAGTAGTGACATGATATGGCCAATATCATATAGCTCCTTTGATCTTCATCTTCGGGGCTCCATGATCATCTTGTCACCGGCATGACACCATGATCTCCATCATCATGATCTCCATCATCGTGTCTTCATGAAGTTGTCACGCCAACGACTACTTCTACTTCTATGGCTAACGCGTTTAGCAATAAAGTAAAGTAAGTTACATGGCATTCTTCAATGACACGCAGGTCATACAAAAAATAAAGACAACTCCTATGGCTCCTGCCGATTGTCATACTCATCGACATGCAAGTCGTGAATCCTATTACAAGAACATGATCAATCTCATACATCACATATATCATTCATCACATCCTTTTGGCCATATCACATCACATAGCATACCCTGCAAAAACAAGTTAGACGTCCTCTAATTGTTGTTGCATGTTTTACGTGGCTGCTATGGGTTTCTAGCAAGAACGTTTCTTACCTACGCAAGACCACAACGTGATATGCCAATTGCTATTTACCCTTCATAAGGACCCTTTTCATCGAATCCGTTCCGACTAAAGTGGGAGAGACTGGCACCCGCTAGCCACCTTATGCACCAAGTGCATGTCAATCGGTGGAACCTGTCTCACGTAAGAGTACGTGTAAGGTCGGTCCGGGCCGCTTCATCCCACAATACCGTCGAAACAAGATTGGACTAGTAACGGTAAGCATATTGAACAACATCAACGCCCACAACTACTTTGTGTTCTACTCGTGCATAGAATCTACGCAATAGACCTAGCTCATGATGCCACTGTTGGGGAACGTAGCAGAAATTCAAAAATTTTCTTACGTAACACCAAGATCTATCTATGGAGAGACCAGCAACGAGTAGAAAGGGGAGTGCATCTACATACCCTTGTAGATCGCTAAGCG
The DNA here is from genome assembly GCF_002162155.2 of Triticum dicoccoides. NCBI lineage: Eukaryota > Viridiplantae > Streptophyta > Magnoliopsida > Poales > Poaceae > Triticum > Triticum dicoccoides. The sequence continues at coordinate 676,251,597 of NC_041389.1, forward strand.
GAAGCGTTCAAGTGAACGGGGTTGATGGAGTCGTACTCGTCGTGATTCAGATCACCGATGATCAAGTGCCGAACGGACGGCACCTCCGCGTTCAACACACGTACAGCTCGGTGACGTCTCCCACGCCTTGATCCAGCAAGGGGAGAGGGAGAGGTTGAGGAAGACTCCATCCAACAGCAGCACAACGGCGTGGTGGTGGTGGAGGAGCGTGGCAATCCCGCAGGGCTTCGCCAAGCACCTACGGGAGAGGAGGAGGTGTCACGGGAGGGAGGGAGGCGCCAAGGGCTCAGGTATGGATGCCCTCCCTCCCCTCCACTATATATAGGGGCAGGGGAGAGGGGGGAGGCGCAGCCTTGCCCCCTCCTCCAAGGAAGGGGTGCGGCTAGGGAGGGGGGAGGAGTCCATCCTCCCCAAGGCACCTCGGAGGTGCCTTCCCCCTTTAGGACTCTCCCCTTTTTCCTTTATCTTGGCGCATGGGCCTCTAGGGGCTGGTGCCCTTGGCCCATGTAGGCCAAGGCGCACCCCCTACAGCCCATGTGGCCCCCCGGGGTAGGTGGCCCCACCCGGTGGGCCCCCGGGACCCTTCCGGTGGTCCCGGTACAATACCGATGACCCCGAAACTTGTCCCGATGGCCGAAACAGGACTTCCTATATATAAATCTTTACCTCCGGACCATTCCGGAACTCCTCGTGACGTCCGGGATCTCATCCGGGACTCCGAACAACATTCGGTAACCACATACAAGCTTCCTTTATAACCCTAGCGTCATCGAACCTTAAGTGTGTAGACCCTACGGGTTCGGGAGACATGCAGACATGACCGAGACGTTCTCCGGTCAATAACCAACAGCGGGATCTGGATACCCATGATGGCTCCCACATGTTCCACGATGATCTCATCGGATGAACCACGATGTCAAGGACTCAATCGATCCCGTATACAATTCCCTTTGTCTAGCGGTATTTTACTTGCCCGAGATTCGATCGTCGGTATCCAATACCTTGTTCAATCTCGTTATCGGCAAGTCACTTTACTCGTTCCGTAACACATCATCCCGTGATCAAATCCTTGGTCACATTGCGCATATGATGATGTCCTACCGAGTGGGCCCAGAGATACCTCTCCGTTTACACGGAGTGACAAATCCCAGTCTCGATCCGCATAAAACAATAGATACTTTCGGAGATACCTGTAGTGCACCTTTATAGTCACCCAGTTACGTTGTGACGTTTGATACACTCAAAGCACTCCTACGGTATCCAGGAGTTACACGATCTCATGGTCAAAGGAAGAGATACTTGACATTGGCAAAGCTCTAGCAAATGAACTACACGATCTTTTGTGCTAGTCTTAGGATTGGGTCTTGTCCATCACATCATTCTCCTAATGATGTGATCCCGTTATCAACGACATCCAATGTCCATAGCCAGGAAACCATGACTATCTGTTGATCACAACGAGCTAGTCAACTAGAGGCTCACTAGGGACATATTGTGGTCTATGTATTCACACGTGTATTACGATTTCCGGATAATACAGTTATAGCATGAATAAAAGACAATTATCATGAACAAGGAAATATAATAATAATACTTTTATTATTGCCTCTAGGGCATATTTCCAACAATTTGCTGTCAAGGTTTGTGCCCATGACAGCGTACCTCTCCGGGTGCTCCGGGTCCAAAGGTATCTTCTTCATTTCTCTGGCCGGCTTGAATGATCCTTTTTCTTCCGACTCCTTGGGGTCGGGCGACAACTCGGGCTGCTTGCCGGCCATCACCACGACCCGATCAAGAAGTCGTTTCTCAGCTGCGATCACCAAGGACTCGGCCAGCCGACTGCTCTCGGCCGCGCAAGCAGATGACTTTCTGTAGTCGCCAGCTACGGTTAGAATTCCCTTGGAACTCGGCATCTTCATCTTGAGGTAGGCGTAGTGGGGGACTGCCATGAACTTGGCCAAAGCTGGTCGGCCAAGCAACGCATGGTACAGGCTTTCAAGGTCCACCACCTCAAACCAAATTGGCTCTCGACGGAAATGATCTTTGTCCCCAAAGAGGACATCTATCAGGATCTTGCTGATTGGGGAGCAGGAAAGGCCAGGAACAATGCCATGGAACACAGTTCGGCTGCTCTGAAGCTGTCTTCGCTTGATTCCTAATTTCTCCATCGTATCCTTGTACAGTATGTTGATACTGCTGCCTCCGTCTATCAGCACACGCGAGAAGCGAGCGGCCCGCCTATCTGTGGCAAGTGTGGCGCCTAAGACCAAGGCGTAGGAGCCTGGACTTGGCATCACCTCTGGGTGATCGGCTCTACTCCAACTGATGGGCCTTTCGGACTAGTGCATGAATTCTGGAGTGCTTGACGCGACTGCATTCTCCTCTTGCTACTGTTGGCGCCTGCTGCGTCGGTCGTCTGCCACACTGGTGAACACCACATAGGCTCCGTGCTCATCTGGGAACTCGTCTTGTATCGCGCCGACTGGCCTGACAGCCGGCTGCTGGGGCGGCTGTGGTGGAGGCGGCCCAGCAGGCGGGGGAGGGAGTAGGTCGTCTCCCTTGGCGATTCTGGTCAGCCAGTGGCATTTCCAGGTGGTGTGGTTTGACGGCTTCACGCCGCTGTGGAACTTGCAGGGGCCATCCAGGGTCTGCTCGTAGGAGAAGGCCGGCAACCAGTTGGACTTGCCGCCCTTCTGCCGCTTCGCCGGAGGCGGTCCCTCCGGCTATTGGTCTTCGACTGTCGCCACTTGCCGGCTGCTGGAAGCCGGCTACGGGGCCTTGCGCTTGTGGTCGTTCTGCTGCTGCCGCCGACTAGTGTCCCCAGCCGGAGTTCTCGGAGCCTGAGGGGCAACTTTGCCACTCATGCTGACTTGAATCTCCGCCTTCATGGAGGAGTCGGCCGTAGCGTACTTGTCTGCTGTGATCAGTAGTTCGTCGAGGGTCTCCGGCTCATCGTAGAGGAGCTTGTGCTTGAGGAGGGTGCCTTCTCTGCACCCGGCAGTAAAGTACTCGATAGCCTGCACCTCGTGCACGCCCTCGCAGGAGTTCCGGAGCTCGCCCCAGCACGTGAGGTAGTCGCGAGTGGACTCGTCGGGACCTTGCACGCACAAGGAGAGTTGGCGAGGCTTGGGAGGTCGCTTGTACGTGCTTGTGAAGTTGCGGACAAAGGCCTCGGTGAAGTCGACCCAGCTGTTGATGCTGCGAGGCTTCAGACTATTCAACCATGTTCGGGCCGAGCCCTGGAGCATGAGCGGGACATATCTTACGGCAACACGCTTGTTGCCGTTCGCTATATTGACGGTTGTGGAGTAAACGATTAGCTAGTCCTCCGACTTCATGGTGCCGGTATATTTGGGCGTGTCTCGGGGGAGCGTGAACCCTTTGGGGAAGGGCTCATCCCGGATGCGGGGTCCAAAACAGGGAGGACCCAACTCGTCTTCTTCTTCCAGCGCCAGGGATCGGTGGAGTTGGTCGATCCGGTGGCGGGCATCATTCTCTCCAACTCCCTCTCGGCGGCCAAGACGGTCGCCGAGAGTCGGATGTTCTATGGGCGGCGGGGAGACTCGCCTTTCTCTGCGAGGAGGGGGAGGTAGATAGTCGTCCCGCCGTTCCATCGCCTTGGGGCGGCCGTCTTGGTCGTGCTCAATGGTAATGCAAGTCCGACTGTGGCTGACAGCCGGCTCCTTGTCCTTCTTTCCGCGGGCCCCTCCAGTCGGTGTCCGAGACGTCGCGCCTTGGTCTCGGCGGGGTGGCGGGTCGTTGTTTTGTCGCTGCGGCGCCTCCGTGCGGCAGCCGGCTTCATTCTGCGCGGCAACCGCGTCGAGGAGCTGCTGAACTCGCTCCGTCATCATGCGGCGCTCTTCGCCCTCGAAGTTGTCGAGCTCGTCTGCCGCCGCCTGGGCGGCGTGGATGTTCTCCGCGGGCGTGGCATACACAGGGCGATCAGCCCCGAACAGATTGGCGATTGCCATGTCGCGTTGCCGGACCGCGCCTAGGCGGCTAGGCCCAGTCGGAGCCGACGAGCCTCCCACGGCGTGATCCATCTCGCGCTGGTAGGCTTCTAACAAGCGCCTCATGCTTGCCAACTTCTTTGCGCCCTCGATGAGCTGAAGGCGGCGTGCCTCCAGCGTATCGGCGTCGGCATCTCCCGGAATCGGCGCGGTGAGGTCTCGCAGAGCCGCGTCGAGCGGGTCGTGCGATCCCTCACCGGAACGCTTGACGTGATCGAGGACGAAAACTTCCGTGACGGTGCTTCCGCCGCTCCCCGCGCAAGGGAGCGGCTCGTCGTAGACCACCATGTTGGTGGGAAACGCGTCGAGCGACGCGGTGTCGGAGTCGACCAGCATCGGGTCGGTGGATTCTATGGACTCCAGGTCCATGGAAGGCTCGTCGGCGACGTGGAGTTGGTCGAGGAGACCCGCGAGGAGGCTCTCGGGGCCGCTCGTGCCTGCGTCGGACGCAGGCTCATCGGAGAGGCGAACCTCACCGATAAGCTCGGCGAGGCAGCTGGCCACGCACGCGATCTCAGCGCCGTGCAACGCGTCGGCGCAAACTCCATCTGGCGTGCCGGGCTGGCTGTGCTCTCCAGGGAGGAAAAGGGTTCCCGTCCAGAGCAGGTCTCCGGACGATAGTGCACCTCGCCCCACGGTGGGCGCCAAATGTCGGGGGTTGGGTACGACATATGCCAAAGGATGGCTTATTATGGTGGGAGTGAGTAGAACGTCGCCGGTGCCCGGAAGCGGGATGAGGCAAAGACATGCACGCTGGCGGAACTTACCCAGCTTCAGGGCTCTCTGAGGAGATAATACCCCTACTGCTGCTCTGCGGGGTCTCCGCATGGTCACTATGGCAAAGTGGTACAATGGTGCTCCTGGAGTTGTTTCTGGAGGTAGGAGAGGGCAAGGCTAGCTCCCTCCTTCCTATGTTCTAAGGTCTAATGCTATCTGGGTCCGAACCCTTTGCATGGGCTTCCCGGGGGGTTTATATAGGCCTACCCCCCAGGGGTACAATGGTAATCCGGCTGGGCGCGGGTCCCAGCCGTCTGTCTCTCAAGTCGTCGTCCTCTCTACCGACTACTGGAGCCCGCGGACAGGCCTGATACTATAGCGGCACTCCTGATGACGCTGGCTTGGTCATGTGATCATGGCAACAGCGCCACCGTCTGTCGTGCGTTCACTGACGCCATTCCCCATCTTGTCTGGTTAATGGCGTGTGGGGCCCGTGGGAGGGGTCGGCCGACTCCAGGGGGCTGACTCCCACGGGTCCGTCTCCAGGGCACTTGTGCCATCTTCTGTCTTCCCACTGACAGGCGGCCCCGCCGTCCTTGGGTCGTATAGGCAGGCGTCGTGGGCAGAGTGCGCCGCCCACTGTGGCTGAGGTTAGGGTAGGCATGGCAACAGTGCCACGCCACGCCGGAGATCTTCAGCGATACGGCTTACTGTAGCCATGCCGGCCCCTTGTAAGCAGGGGGGACGGCCATGCCGTGGCCGTACCCCGCCTCGCCCTCCGAGACGAGGGTGGACTCGCGGGCCGACTCTCTACAGTCGGCCTCTCTGGAAGTCGCCGGCCATGAGTCGGCATATCTTGGCTTATTTTGGAGTCGCCGTCTGGGACTCGGCTTATCTGGGAGTCGCCGTCTGGGACTCGGCATATCTTGGAGTCCCCGTCTGGGGCTCGACATATCTTGGAGTCGCCGTCTGGGGCTCGGCTTATCTGGGAGTCGCCGTCTAGGACTCGGCATATCTTGGAGTCACCGTCTGGGACTTGGCATATCTTGGAGTCGTCCCTGGGACTCGGCATATCTTGGAGTCGTCCCTAGGACTCGGTATATCTTGGAGTCGTCCCTGGGACTCGGCATGAGCGGCGCTACTTATCCCAATGTCTTGAAAGGCTCTGGGGCTCGGGTTTGCCTACCCGTGGCCCATTACTCCGACATGCAATGTCATGCATAATTTCTTCATATAAAGAATGAAGTATTGCACTAGCACTAGCATCCATATCACATAAGCCATGATAACAATGATCTCCTATTTTAACAGAAATAATAGGCATGCCTACAATAGGTCTATGTGTCTAGCGATTCTAGCAGCTTGTTCACAAAAATAAATAACATGCCCATCAATATTATCAGCCAAGAGATCTTTAACCATAGCAATACTAGGTTCAACTTTAATTTGCTCGGGGGGTGTATATGTTCTAGTATTACTCTTACAAACCACAGTTGAAGCTTTAGCATGATCCTTTATCCTAACAGGGAAAGGTGGTTTCTCAACATAAGTACTAGGAACAATAGGATCATCATAAGTGATAGTCTTTTCTTCAACTGTAACAGGTGCAACTACTTTTACTTCAGTGGGAGGATTATATTTAAACCACTTCTCCTAAGGGAGATCAACATGAGTAGCAAATGATTCATGGAAAGAAGCTACTATCTCAGAGTCAAGTCCATATTTAGTGCTAAATCCACGAAAAGCATCGGTATCCATAAAAGATTTAACACAATCAAACTTAGGTGTCATACCTGACTCCTTACCATCGGCGGAGTCCCAATATTCAGAGTTTTGTTTAATTCTTTCCAATAAATCCCACTTGAATTCAATAGTCTTCATCATATAAGAACCAACACAAGAAGTATCAAGCATGGTGCGATTGTTGAGAGAAAGCCGAGCATAAAAGTTTTGAATAATCATTTCTCTTGAGAGCTCATGATTGGGGCATGAATATAACATTGACTTAAGCCTCCCCCAAGCTTGGATGATACTTTCTCCTTCACGAGGCCAAAAATTATATATATAATTGCGATCACGATGAACAAGATGCATAGGATAAAACTTTTGGTGAAACTCCAATGTCAATCGTTTATAGTCCCAGGATCCCATATCATCACATAGCCTATACCATGTCAATGCGTCTCCCTTCAAATATAAAGGGAAGACCTACTTCTTAATAACATCATCGGGCATACCTGCAAGCTTAAATAATCCACAAACTTCATCCACATAGATAAGGTGTAAATCGGGATGCAATGTTCCATCTCCTGCAAAGGGATTAGCTAGTAGTTTCTCTACCATACCCGAAGGAATTTGAAAGTAAACATTTTTAGTAGGTTCAGTAGGTTGAGGAGCAACTCTTTTCTCTACTAGTCGGGGTGAAGATACCCCGAACAAGCCCCTCAAAGGATTATGTTCCATAGTAACAAGTGATAGTAAATTTCAGCACACTATATAAATGTTTCCTTACCAAGTTCCACTTACCAAAGGCGCTTCACTCCCCGGAAATGGCCCCAGAAAAGAGTCTTGATGACCCACAAGTGTAGGGGATCTATCGTAGTCCTTTCGATAAGTAAGAGTGTCGAACCCAATGAGGTGCAGAAGGAAATGACAAGCGGTTTTCAGTAAGGTATTCTCTGCAAGCACTGAAATTGTAGGTAAGAGATAGTTTTGTGATAAGATAATTTGTAACGGGTAACAAGCAATGAAAGTAAATAAGGTGCAGCAAGGTGGCCCAATCCTTTTTGTAGCAAAGGACAAGCCTGGAAAAGTTCTTATAATGAGAAAAACGCTCCCGAGGACACATGGGAATTATCGTCAAGCTAGTTTTCATCACGCTCATATGATTCACATTCGTTACTTTGATAATTTGATATGTGGGTGGACCGGTGCTTGGCTACTGCCCTTTCTTGGACAAGCATCCCACTTATGATTAACCCCTATTGCAAGCATCCACAACTACAAAAGAAGTATTAAGGTAAACCTAACAATAGCATGAAACAAGTGGATCCAAATCAGCCCCTTACGAAGCAACACATAAACTAGGTTTAAGCTTCTGTCACTCTAGCAACCCATCATCTACTTATTACTTCCCAATGCCTTCCTCTAGGCCCAAAAAATGGTGAAGTGTCATGTAGTCAACGTTCACATAACACCACTAGAGGAGAGACAACATACATCTCATCAAAATATCGAACGAATACCAAATTCACATGACTACTAATAGCAAGACTTCTCCCATGTCCTTAGGAACAAACGTAACTACTCACAAAGCATATTCATGTTCATGATCAGAGGAGTATTAATATGCATTAAGGATCTGAACATATGGTCTTCCACCAAATAAACCAATTAGCATCAACTACAAGGAGTAATCAACACTACTAGCAACCCACAGGTCCAATCTGAGGTTTTGATACAAAGATTTGATACAAGAGTTGAACTAGGGTTTGAGAGGAGATCGTGTTGGTGAAGATGTTGATGGATATTGACCCCCTCCCGATGAGAGGATCGTTGGTGATGCCGATGGTGATGATTTCCCCCTCCCGGAGGGAAGTTTCCCTGGCAGAACAGCTCCGCCGGAGCCCTAGATTGGTTCCGCCTCGTGGCGGCGGAGTTTCATCCCGTAAGCTTGCTTATGATTTTTTGTAGGGTAAATGACTTCATATAGCAGAAGATGGGCACCAGAGGGCTGCCATGTGGCCCACGAGGTAGGGGGCGCGCCCCCCACCCTCATGGACGGTGGGTGCGCCCCTCAGGTATTTCTTCCGCTGGATATTTTTTTATTAATTCCAAAAATGACTTTCGTGGAGTTTCATGACTTTTGGAGCTCTGCGGAATAGATCTCCAATATTTGCTCCTTTTCCAGCTCAGAATCCCAGCTACCGGCATTCTCCCTCTTCATGTTAAACCTTGTAAAATAAGATAGAATAGCCATAAGTATTATGACATAACGTGTAATAACAGCCCATAATGCAATAAATATCGATATAAAAGCATGATGCAAAATGGATGTATCAGTGCGGTGATTGAGAAGATCCAGTCCTTCAAAAGCGGGCTGACCGACAACTGCAGCAGCCTTCTAACAGGTTTTGAGGTAAGTAATGAAGTTAAAAGAATGTCACAATATAGATAGTAGCCCCTAATACACTGTTTGGTGTTCGAAAAGAAAACCGGACAAAGGATCAAATATATTTCGCAGGAGACTAACTAGGAAACACCTATGTGAATGAGCAGGCGTCGTTATTGTCTGCTACCTCTCATACTGCGGAGGTCTCCGGACTAAAGCAGAGCCTGGAGCGGGTCGAAAAGGAGCTAGGACAAGTAAAAAAAGAAATTGGAAGATAACTAAGGAATGGGATACCTTTATTTGTATTCAAATACAAATGAATAATTTATTTTGATTAAAAAAATGTCATGATATGTATTAGGAGCGGCGACCGAAGTCGAGGCTCTTACGAAGGCGGTAGCCGAGGCCGAAAAGAAGACAACCAAGGAGCAGGCTGCTCGTGAAAACCATGAGGCCCAGGTCATTGAACTTCAAAAAGAGCTCCAAGAAGCCATAAAGAAGTGTGAGACCTTGGAGCAGAGTATAGCGAATAAAGAGTCCAAACTCACCAAGGCTCATCAATCCACGCACGATGCTTGGGTTGAAGCCCAAGGCGCCTTCCAGGAAATCCAGGAGGCCAGAAAGATCACGGCGGGTAAGGCCTTTATTATGCAGAGAAAATATGTGAAGGAAAGATTTCGTTTACTCACCCGGATTCGGAGTTCTCCAGGGGTGTTTGCGGGTCTGCCGCGCAGCGTGTCTGACGCCGCACAATTCTACCGAGCCGAAGAGGGGAGCTCTACGGAGAAGCTGTTCTGGTCGCAATATCTTGCACCAGAATATCCAGTACCATTGACCGATCAGCTGAAGCAGTTGGTCGAGCTGCATAGGGCGGCCGAACTAGCCCAAAAGGATTTGATTATCCGGCTGTGGCCTGCCGAAGCGATTCCCAGCAGCTTCTTCGGACTCGTGAAGCGGCTGGTTAGTGCCTGCCCTCGGCTTGACGCCATCAAGCGGTCGGTCTGCATCGAAGGTGCTCGAATGGCCTTTGCCCGCGTCAAGGTGCACTGGGCAAAGATGGATGTCGTGAAGCTGATAACCGAAGGACCGCCCGAAGGGAAAGAGCACCGCAAGCCCGAGTGGTATTATGATAGTGTCCTAGAGGGATCCCGCCTTGTGGCAGAGCAATGTGTCAATGATATTATATTCCCATGAATATGTGCATGATATCCTGTGCTGTAATATGAAACAAGGTCGTTATGTAAAATAATGCTTGTTATGTGAATTTTTACCTCCTGTGCGACCGTTTTTAAATTAATTCTGAGAGTTGGCCAATCGTCGGCTTCTGCCCCCATGCAGGAAGTACGGGGGTGTTCGTGATAAATCTAAACACTCTTTACTCCAGATTTGTGGTCCTTAAAGGAGGTGTTTAGAGCAACGAACCAGGCAATCGGACTATAAGGCTTTATCACCCTCACTTAGCTATAGGAGTTTGACAAAAGAAAGGTAGGCGCAGCCCCTAGTGTTCGGAAGACCGAACTTGGGATATTGTAGAACACCTGATCGGATAAAAACCGATCCATCGCACGATGCATTAGTTATCGCATAATGCGGAAGAAATCGCCAAAGATTTTGTGACATCTCAAATAGCTGACCGGCTCTCGCCGCATCATGACAGTCCGTTTTCGGCTTTCTCTACTAAGGTGCTCGTCCGGAAGAACCGGGACACAGTCGCAGTAGTTCTCCCTTTATTACCCTAGCCGATATAGTGGAACGTAGGGTAGCAAGCACAGGAGCCGGGCAACCCAAGTATTGACCCAAGACATGATTCGGAGCCGATGCATATAATGCTATAAGTTCGGGGTGCTGAACAACCGTGAAGGTGTTCAGACTTTCTTGCCGTGTTATGGGGTACAATGAAGCCTCTGGCGACGTACCAGAGTGTACGGATGCTACTTGACAAAAAATATCAAAAAATTAAACAACAAGTGAATGTCAAATAGATAGGACCACAGATTATTTTCATTCTAATTCAATAGTATGTCGAGGCGCATAAAGACAAGTAGTGCGATAAACAATATGACTTTGGAACCTATTGTGACCACGGGGGAGCTACGTGCCGATCCAGGGACAGCTTGAATGATCTTCTAAAAGAATGTCCAGGGATTCCCTCGCCCGTTCGAGCTACTTCCCTCTTTGGTATATCCGTCCTTTGATAAGTCCGGCAATCAGGCCGCCCGTAACGGCCTAGACAAAAAGTGACCTGAAAAGAAAAGGGAAAGAATGAAAAAAGAAAATATAAAATGATGTGTGTCCAGGGGCGGTTGAGCAGCATTGTGGAACACAACCTAGATGTGCCTCCGTCTATCCCCATGGTATTTTGAGTGTGTAATTATGTACGCGGTGTACAAAAGCCGTTGTTTGGTCGGGGTCGGGACGGATGCCGGATTGCTAGACGAGCTCTTGACGAACTAGACTATCCTGCTGTTGTGTAGTTCGGACTCCTTTGACAGTATTCGGGAGCTTGGCCGTCGATTTGAGGTTCGACCTAAAGAGGCCGCTCTGTGCTTCTGCAGCGAGGGCAGCGGTGTGCTCCTCAGTACGGAGGGAGCGTTCTGTGTTTCCGTTGACTGTTATGATACCACGTGGACCGGTCATCTTGAGCTTAAGATAAGCATAGTGTGGCACCGCATTGAATCTGGCGAATGCGGTTCGTCCGAGCAATGCGTGATAGCCACTGCGGAAGGGGACGAGATCGAAGATTAACTCTTCACGTCGGAAGTTATTCGGGGATCCGAAGACCACTTCCAGTGTGATTGAGCCCGTACAACATGCCTCTACATCTGGTATGACACCTTTGAAGGTGGTTTTGTGGGCCTGATCCTTGAAGGATAGATACCGATATTTCGAACTGTATCCTGATAGAGCAGGTTCAGGCTGCTTCCACCATCCATAAGGACTCGTGTGAGGTGGAATCCATCAATGATTGGGTCTAGCACCAGTGCGGTGTTGGGGAACGTAGCAATAATTCAAAATTTTCTACGCATCACCAAGATCAATCTATGGAGATTCTAGAAATAAGAGAGGGAGAGGATGAGCATCTTCATACCATTGAAGATCGCTAAGCGTAAGCGTCACTAGAACGCGGATGAGGGAGTCGTACTCGCAGTGATTCAAATCGCAGAAGATCCAATATAACGCCGAACGTACTGCGCCTCCGCATTCAACACAAGTACAGCCCGGGGACGTCTCCTCCTTCTTGATCCAGCAAGGGGAGAGGAGAATTTGAGGGAGAGCTTCGGCAGCACGACGACGTGCTGGTGGAGCTTGCAGCTCTCCGGCAGGACTTCGCCAAGCACTACTGAGGAGGAGGTGGAGTTGGAAAGGGGAAGGGCTGCGCCAGGGGCAAGGGGTGAAGCTCCCATGCACCTCCCCACTATATATAGGGGTGGATGGGGCTGGTTTCTTTCCCTCCAAGTCCATTGGGGTGTTGGCAAAGGTGGGAGGAAAGAAATCCCATCATTTCCTTCCCCACTGATTGTTATCCCCCCTTTTTAGGGCTCTTGATCTTATCCCTTTGGGATATGATATTATTCCTACTAAGGGGGGTTCTTGGTGCGCCTTGACCAGGGGTGTGGCGCCTTGTCCCCACTACCCACGTTCATGTGGGTCCCCCCATGCAGGTGGGCCCCACTCCAAAACCTTCTAGAACCTTCCCGGTACAATACCGAAAAATGCCGAACATTTTCCGGTGGCCAAAATAGGACTTCCCATATATAAATCTTTACCTCTGGACCATTTTGGAACTCCTTGTGACATCCGGGATCTCATCTAGGACCCCGAACAACATTCGATAACTGCACACTAATTCCCATAACAACTCTAGCGTCACCGAACCTTAAGTGTGTAGACCCTACGGGTTCGGGAATCATGCAGACAAGACCGAGACAGCTCTCTGGCCAGTAACCAATAGCAGGATCTGGATACCCATGTTGGCTCCCACATGTTCCACGATGATCTCATTGGATGAACCACGATGTCGGGGATTCAATCAATCCCGTATACAATTCCCTTTGTCAATCGGTACGTTACTTGCCTGATATTTGATCGTCGGTATCCCAATACCTCGTTCAATCTCGTTACCGGCAAGCCACTTTACTCGTTCCGTAATGCATGATCTCGTGACTAACTACTTAGTCACATTGAGCTCATTATGATGATGCATTACTGAGTTGGGCCCAGAGATACCTCTCCGTCATACGGAGTGACAAATCCCAGTCTCGATTCGTGCCAACCTAACAGACACTTTTGGAGATACCTGTAGTGTACCTTTATAGCCACCCAGTTACGTTGTGACGTTTGGTACACCCAAAGCATTCCTACGGTATCCGGGAGTTGCACAATCTCATGGTCTAAGGAAATGATACTTGACATTAGAAAAGCTTTTAGCAAACGAACTACACGATCCTGTGCTATGCTTAGGATTGGGTCTTGTCCATCACATCATTCTCCTAATGATGTGATCCCATTATCAATGACATCCAATGTCCATGGTCAGGAAACCATAACCATCTATTGATCAATGAGCTAGTCAACTAGAGGATCACTAGGGACATGTTGTGGTCTATGTATTCACACATGTATTACGGTTTCCAGTAAATTCAATTATAGCATGAACAATAGACAATTATCATGAACAAGGAAATACATTTTATTATTGCCTCTAGGGCATATTTCCAACAGTCTCCCACTTGCACTAGAGTCAATAATCTAGTTCACATCATTATGTGATTGTAATGAATCCAACACCCATGGGGTTTGATCATATCTCGCTTGTGAGAGAGGTTATTAGTCAACAGGTCTGAACCTTTCAGATCCGTGTGTGCCTTAAGAATCTCTATGTCATCTTGTAGATGTAGCTACCACGCACTATTTGGAGCTATTCCAAATAACTGTTCTACTATATGAATCCGGTTTACTACTCATAGTCATCCAGATTAGTATCAAAGTTTGCATCGACGTAACCCTTTACGGCGAACTCTTTTACCACCTCCATAATCGAGAAAATTCCTTAGTCCACTAGTTACTAAGGATAACTTTGACCGCTGTCCTGTGATCCATTTCTGGATCACTCTTGTACCCCTTGACTAACTCATGGCAAGGGACACTTCAGGTGCGGTACACAGCATAGCATACTGTAGAGCCTACGTCTAGAGCATAGGGGATGACCTTTGTCCTTTCTCTCTCTTCTGCCATGGTCAGGTCTTGAGTCTTACTCAATACTCACACCTTATAACACAGCCAAGAACTCCTTCTTTGCCGGTCTATTTTGAACTCCTTCAAAATCTTGTCACGGTGCGTATTCATTTGAAAGTACTATCGAGCGATTTTGATCTATCCTTATAGATCTTGATGCTCAATGTTCAAGTATCTTAATCCAGGTTTTCCATTGAAAAACTCTTTTCAAATAACCCTATATGCTTTCCAGAAATTCTACATCATTTCTGGTCAACAATATGTCAACAACATATACTCATCAGAAATGCTATAGTGCTCCCACTCACTTCTTTGGAAATACAAGTTTCTCATAAACTTTGTATAAACCCAAAATCTTTGATCATCTCATCAAAGCGTATATTCCAACTTCGAGATGCTTAATCTAGTCCTTAGAAGGATTGCTGGAGCTTTGCATACTTGTTAGCATCTTTTAGGATTGACAAAACCTTCTGGTTGTATCACATACAACCTTTCCTCAAGAAAATCGTTGAGGAAACAATGTTTTGACATCCTATATGCAAGATTTCATAAATAATGCAGGAACTGCTAATATAATTTCAACAGACTCTTAGCATCGCTACGAGTGAGAAAGTCTCATCGTAGTCAACTCCTTGAACTTGTCGAAATACATCTTAGCGGCAAGTCGAGCTTTCTTAATGGTGACACTTACCATCATTGTCTGTCCTCCCTTTTAAAATCCATCTGTACCCAACAGCCTTACGACCATCAAGTAGTTCTTCCAAAGTATACACTTTGTTTTATACATGGATCCTCTCTCGGATTTTATGGCCTCGAGCCATTTGTCGAAATCCGGGCCCACCATCGCTTCTCCACAGCTCGTAGGTTCATTGTTGTCTAGCAACATGACCTCCAAGACAGGATTACCGTACCACTCCGAAGCAGTACGCGTCCTTGTCGACCTACGAAGTTTGGTAGTGACTTGATCCGAAGTTTCATGATCACTATCATCATCTTCCACTTCAACTGGTGTAGGCGCCACAGGAACAACTTCCTGTGCCCTGCTACAGATTGGTTGAAGTGATGGTTCAATAACCTCATCAAGTCTCCACCATCCTCCCACTCAATTCTTTCAAGAGAAACTTTTCCTCGAGAAAGGATCAGTTTCTAGAAACAATCACTTTTTCTTCCGGATCTGAAATAGGAGGTATACCCAATTGTTTTGGGAGTCCTATGAAGATGCATTTATCCACTTTGGGTTTGAGCTTATCAGGCTAAAACTTTTCCACATAAGCGTCACAGCCCCAAACTTTTAAGAAATGACAACTTAGGTTTCTCTAAACCATAGTTCATACGCTGTCATCTCAACAGAATTACGTGGTGCCCTATTTGAAGTGAATGTGATTGTCTCTAATGCCTAACCCATAAACGATAGTGGTAATTCGATAAGAGAAAACATGGTATGCACCATATCCAATAGGGTGCAGCTATGATGTTCGGACACACCATCACACTATGGTGTTCCAGGCGGTATTAGTTGTGAAACAATTTCCACAATGTCTTAATTGTATACCAAACTCATAACTCAGATACTCATCTCTATGATCATATCATAGACATTTTATCCTCTTATCACGACGATCTTCGACTTCACTCTGAAATTACTTGAACCTTTTAATAATTCAGACTTGTGTTTCATCAAGTAAATATACTCAGCATCTACTCAAATCATCTTTGAAGTAAGAACATAACGATATCCACTGCGTGCCTCGGCACTCATTGGACTGCACACATCAAAATGTATTACTTCCAACAAGTTGCTTTCTTGTTCCATCTTAATGAAAACGAGGCTTTTCAGTCATCTTGCCCATGTGGTATGATTTGCATGTCTCAAGTGATTCAAAATCAAGTGAGTCCAAATGATCCATCTGCATGGAGTTTCTTCATGTGTACATACCAATAGATATGGTTCGCATGTCTCAAACTTTTTAAAAAATGAGTGAGTCCAAAAGATCCATCAACATGGAGCTTCTTCATGCGTTTTATACCAATATGACTCAAATGGCAGTGCCACAAGTAGGTGGTACTATCATTAGTATCTTATATCTTTTGGCATGAACATGTGTATCACTACGATCAAGATTCAATAAACCATTCATTTTAGGTACAAGACCATTGAACGTATTATTCAAATAAATAGAGTAACCATTATTCTCCTTAAATGGACAACCGTATTGCGATAAACATAATCCAATCATGTCTATGCTCAACGCAAACACCAAATAACAATTATTTAGGTTTAACACCAATCCCGATGGTAGACGGAGCATGCGATGTTTGATAACATCAACCTTGGAAATACTTCCAACACATATCGTCACCTCGCCTTCAGCTAGTCTCCGTTTATTCTGTAGCCTTTTATTCGAGTCACTAACACTTAGCAACTGAACCGGTATCTATTACCCTGGTGTTACTAGGAGAACTAGTAAAGTACACATTAATATAATGTATTCCAATATACTTTTGTTGACCTTACCAGCCTTCTCATCTACCAAGTATCTGGGGTAGTTCTGCTTTAGTGACCGTTCCCCTCATTACAGAAGCACTTATTCTCGGGTTTGGGTTCAAGCTTTGGGTTTCTTCACTAGAGCAGCAACTGGTTTGCCATTTCATGAAGTATCCCTTCTTGCCCTTGCCCTTCTCGAAACAAGTGGTTTCACTAACCATCAACAATTGATGCTCCTTCTTGATTTCTACTTTCGCAGTGTCAAACATCGCGAAGAGCTCAAGGATCATCATATCTATCCCTGATATGTTATAGTTCATCACGAAGCTCTAGTAGCTTGGTGGCAGTGACTTTGGAGAACCATCACTATCTTTGAAGGAAGATTAACTCCCACTCGATTCAAGTGGTTGTAGTACTCAGACAATCTGAGCACATGCTCAACGATTGAGCTTTTCTCCCTTAGTTTGCAGGCTTAAGAAACTTGACAGACGTCTCATACCTCTTGACGTGGGCACGAGCCTGAAATCCCAATTTCAGCCCTTTGAACATCTCATATGTTCCGCGATGTTTCAAAATCGTCTTCGGCGCCTCAGTTCTAAACCGTTTGACATTACTGAACTATCACATAGTCATCAAAATGTGTATGTCAGATGTTCACAACATCCACAGACGATGTTCGAGGTTCAGCACACCGAGCGGTGCATTAAGAACATAAGCCTTCTGCATAGCAACGAGGACAATCCTCAGTTTACAGACCTAGTCCGCATAATTTCTACTATCAACTTTCAACTAAATTTTCTCTAGGAACATATCTAAAACATTAGAACTAAAGCACAAGTTATGACATAATTTGCAAAGACCTTTTGACTATGTTCATGATAATTAAGTTCATCTAATTTAATGAACTCCCACTCTCATGGACATCCCTCTAGTCATCTAAGTGATACATGATCCGAGTCAACTACGCCGTGTCCGATCATCACGTGAGACGGACTAGTCATCATCGGTGAACATCTTCATTTAATCATATCTACTATACGACTCATGTTTGACCTTTCGGTCTCTTGTGTTCCGAGGCCATGTCTGTACATGCTAGGCTCGTCAAGTCAACCTAAGTATTTTGCATGTGTAAATCTGGCTTACACCTGTTGTATTCGAATGTTAGAATCTATCACACCAGATCATCACGTGGTGCTTCGAAACAACGAACTTTCACAACGGTACACAGTTAGGGGGAACACTTTCTTGAAATTTTAGGGAGGGGTCATCTTATTTATGCTACCGTCGTTCTAAGAAAATAAGATGTAAACATGACAAACATCACATGCAAATCATAAAGTGAGATGATATGGCCAATATCATCTTGCGCCTTTGATCTCCATCTTTGAGGCACGTCATGATCACCTTCGTCACCGGCATGAAACCATGATCTCCATCATCATGTCTTTATGAAGTTGTCTTGCCAACTATTACTTCTACTACTATGGCTAACGGTTAGCAATAAAGTAAAGTAATTACATGGCGTTTTCAATGACACGCAGGTCATACAATAAATTAAGACAACTCCTATGGCTCCTGTCGGTTGTCATACCCATTGACATGCAAGTCGTGATTCCTATTACAAGAACAAGATCAATCTCATACATCACATATCATTCATCACATTCTTTTGGCCATATCACATCACATAGCATACCCTGCAAAAACAAGTTAGACATCCTCTAATTGTTGTTGCATGTTTTACGTGGCTGCTATGGGTTTCTAGCAAGAACGTTTCTTACCTACACAAAAGCTACAATGGTGATATGCCAATTGCTATTTACCCTTCATAAGGACCTTTTCATCGAATCCGATCCGAATAAAGTGGGAGAGACTAGCACCTGCTAGCCACCTTTATGCAACAAGTGCATGTCAGTCGGTGGAACCTATCTCACGTAAGCGTACGTGTAAGGTCGGTCCGGGACGCTTCATCCCACAATGCCGCCGAAACAAGATAAGACTAGTAACGGTAAGAAAATTGAACAAATCATCGCCCACAACTACTTTGTGTTCTACTCGTGCATAGAATCTACACATAGACCTAGCTCATGATGCCATTGTTGGGGAACGTAGCAATAATTCAAAATTTTCTACGCATCTCCAAGATCAATCTATGGAGATTCTAGCAACAAGAGAGGGAGAGGATGAGCATCTTCATACCTTTGAAGATCGCTAAGCAGAAGTGTCACTAGAACGCGGATGAGGGAGTCGTACTCGTGGTGATTCAAATCGCGAAAGATCCGATATAACACCGAACGGACGGCGCCTCCGCGTTCAACACATGTACAGCTCGAGGTTGTATCTCCTTCTTGATCTAGCAAGGGGAGAGGAGAAGTTGAGGGAGAGCTCCGGCAGCACGACGGCGTGGTGGTGGAGCTTGTAGTTCTCCGGCAGGGCTTCGCCAAGCATTACTTGGGAGCAGGTGGAGTTGGAGAGGGGGAGGGCTGCGCCAGGGGCAAGGGGTGAAGCTCCCATGCACCTCCCCACTATATATAGGGGTGGAGGGGGCTGGTTTCTTTCCCTCCTAGTCTATTGGGGCGTTGGCAAAGGTGGGAGGAAAGAAATCCCATCATTTCCTTCCCCATTGATTGTTATCCCCCCTTTTAGGGATCTTGATATTATCCCTTCAGGATATGATCTTATTCCTTCTAAGGGGGGATCTTGGTGCACCTTGACCAGGGGTGTGGGGCCTTGTCCCCACTACTCACGTTCATGTGGGTCCCCCCATGCAGGTGGGCCCCACTCCAGAACCTTCTAGAACCCTCTCGGTACAATACCGAAAAATCCCGAACATTTTCCGGTGGCCACATAGGACTTCCCATATATAAATCTTTACCTCCGGACCATTCTGGAACTCCTTGTGACGTACGGAATCTCATATAGGACTCTGAACAACATTCGTAACTGCACACTAATTCCCATAACAACTCTAGCGTCACCGAACCTTAAGTGT
The DNA here is from genome assembly GCF_002162155.2 of Triticum dicoccoides. Lineage (NCBI taxonomy): Eukaryota > Viridiplantae > Streptophyta > Magnoliopsida > Poales > Poaceae > Triticum > Triticum dicoccoides. The sequence goes on from NC_041389.1 coordinate 676,271,147, forward strand.
GTAGACCCTACGGGTTTGGTAATCATGCAGACATGACCGAGACAGCTCTCTGGCCAATAACCAATAGCGGGATCTGGATACCCATGTTGGCTCCCACATGTTCCACGATGATATCATCGGATGAACCACGATGTCGGGGATTCAATCAATCCCGTATACAATTCCCTTTGTCAATCGGTACATTACTTGCCCGAGATTCGATGTCGATATCCCAATTCCTCGTTCAATCTCGTTACTGGCAAGTCACTTTACTCGTTCCGTAATGCATGATCCCACGACTAACTACATAGTCACATTGAGCTCATTATGATGATGCATTACTGAGTGGGCCTAGAGATACCTCTCCGTCATACGGAGTGACAAATCCTAGTCTCGATTCGTGCCAACCCAACAGACACTTTCGGAGATACCTGTAGTGTACCTTTATAGCACCCAGTTATGTTGTGACATTTGGTACACCCAAAGCATTCCTTCGGTATCCGGGAGTTGCACAATCTCATGGTCTAAGGAAATGATACTTGACATTAGAAAAGCTTTTAGCAAACGAACTACACGATCTTGTGCTATGCTTAGGATTGGGTCTTGTCCATCACATCATTCTCCTAATGATGTGAACCCGTTATCAGTGACATCCAATGTCCATGGTCAGGAAACCATGACCATCTATTGATGAACGAGCTAGTCAACTAGAGGCTCACTAGGGAAATGTTGTGGTCTATGTATTCACACATGTATTACGGTTTCCAGTTAATACAATTATAGCATGAACAATAGACAATTATCATGAACAAGGAAATACAATAATAACCATTTTATTATTGCCTCTAGGGCATATTTCCAACATGCGGCTGAAGCTCCGTGAGGGATACTGGTCGGATGGTCCCTGCTATCAAAGGTGATCGGACAAGATGACTATGGGTTGTACTTTGGGGCGACTGGCTCCATCGTGTAGGCGTGCCTGAGTGCGCGTCTCCGCTCCCTCTTGGGGATATGGGTGGCGTATATCATATTCACCGTTTTGACTTATGGAGGAAACTTCTTTTGTCCTCCTGTCTTTGGTGGCCGGGGCTCCTCGTCATCGTCATCACTTTGCGACCCCTTCTCTTTGCTTTCGGCGTTTGACTTGCCGGCCTGTTTGAAGACCCAGCATTCCCTGTTGGTATGACTGGCTGGTTTATCGGGGGTTCCGTGGATTTGACATGGGCGGTCAAGTATTCGGTCCAAACTGGACGGGCCCGGATTGTTTCTCTTAAATGGCTTCTTCCGCAGACCGGACTTGGAGCCACTGAATCCGGCATTGATTGTCGTGTCTTCGGCGTTATCGCCATTATTTCGACGTTTGTGTCTACTACGTCGGGGCTTGCCATTGCTATCGCTGGCTTCATAAGTGCCAGGTTTCCTTGAGGTGATGCTGCTATGAGCTAGCCAGCTATCTTCACCGCACAAAGCAGGTCATAAGCGTCGTAAGGGCTGCCATGGACTTTGGCTTCTCTTGGCCGAGGTGTCGGGCCAGCCACTCGTGATGGATGTTATGCTTGAAGGCCGCTAGGGCTTCAGCATCCGGACAGTCAATGATCTGGTTCTTTTTAGTTAAGAACCGAGTCCAGAATTTCCTGCCTGACTCTCCGGGCTGTTGGATTATATGACTTAAGTCGTCGGCATCGAAGGTCGGACATAAGTACCTTGGAAGTTGTCAAGAAATACATTTTCCAGATTCTCCCAACTGCCAATAGAGTTTTCGGGCAGACTGTTCAACCAAAACCAAGCTGGTCCTTTGAGTTTTAGCGGGAGATACTTGATGGCGTGGAGATCATCTCCGCGGGCCATATGAATATGGAGAAGGAAGTCCTCAACCCATACCGCAGGATCTGTTGTCCCATCATATGATTCAATGTTTACGGGTTTGAACCCTTCTGGCAATTCATGTTCCATTACTTCATCGGTGAAGCATAGGGGGTGGGCGGCGCCTCTATGTCGGGCTATGTCACGACGCAACTCGGATGGAGCTGGCCTGCGGTATTCAGCCCGGACTGGTTTGTATTTGTCATATCCGGCTGGGTGGCCGTTGTTGCGCATTGGGGTGCACCCCCGCGATCCATAGATCAATCTGGTTTGTCCTGCTTTGTTTTCCAAGTCATACCGTAGGTCATGTGTGTATCCCTGAGCTGCTGTGTTTCTATTTGTTCGACGACATGGTGCCGGCTGGTGTTCAGGCTGAGTTGCCATTTTGTCTCGGCCAAGCGATGGTCGGTCAGTCGCATTATGAGCTGGTAGTACTGGCTCTAGCGCCTCATCATCGAATTGAGGTAGCAATTTGCGCTTCGGGTAACTTTTTGTTGGGCGTTCGAGACCGTATTCCTCGGCTGCCAAGACCTCAGTCCATCTATCAGTGAGAAAATCTTGATCAGCTTGAAGCTGCTGCTTCTTCTTCTTTAGGCTTTTTGCCATGGCTATAAGGCGGCGCTTAAAACGCTCCTGCTTAATGGGATCCTCAGGCACGATAAATTCTTCGTCGCCGAGGCTCACCTCGTCCTCCGAGAGGGGCATGTAATGGTTGTCCTCCGAGTCATCTTCCACAGCCTGTTCATCGGGGCTGACTCGCCCGTCTTCCCATTCAGCCTGTTCGAAACTTGGCTTGGTTGGGTTTTCGTTGTCTTCGGCATCGTCCGGAGTGCTATTCTCTCTTGTGCCGGTATCGCTATTTTTACCATGGCGTGATTTGGAGCGGTGCCGCTGATGTCGGTGCTTAGACTGTTTCTCAGGAAGTTTATCCTCAACTGGATCCTTTTTTTCATCGCCATTGTCTTCCTTGGGTGTATCCACCATGTATATATCGTATGAGGAGGTGGCTGTCCAACGCCCTATGGGCGGTGGTTCCTGTTCTTCTCCGGCATCGTCGTCCATACTGTCGATGTCCTCGGAGTCGAAATCAACGATGTCGGTCAAATCGTCGACAGTGGCTATCAAGTGGTGATGGGTGGGCAATGAAGCTATTCGTCGTCCGCTTCCCACTCGAGCCAGACATAGTTCAGCCAAGAATCTCCTGACAAGGAGAGGGACTTTAATGAGTTTAACACATCACCCAAGGATGAGTGTTGGAAGATGTCCATGGAGCTAAACTCTAAGATTAGCGCCCGGTCAGATTCGATGGGTGCGGATACACGCGGTTCGGAGCCAATGGTCGGAGATGAGTCCGAGGTTCCTGAGGGAGTCCTGGACTAGGGGGTGTCCGGATAGCCGAACTACCATCATCGGCCGGACTCCAAGACTATGAAGATACAAGATTGAAGACTCCGTCCCATGTCCAGACGGGACTTTCCTTGGCGTGGAAGGCAAGCTTGGCGATACGTATATGTAGATCTCCTACCATTGTAACCGACTCTGTGTAACCCTAGCCCTCTCCGGTGTCTATATAAATCGGATGGTTTTAGTCCGTAGGATGAACAACAATCATACCATAGGCTAGCTTCTAGGGTTTAGCCTCCTTGATCTCGTGCTAGATCTACTCTTGTAATACCCACATCATCAATATCAATCAAGCAGGACGTAGGGTTTTACCTCCATCAAGAGGGCCCGAACCTGGGTAAAACATCGTGTCCCTTGTCTCCTGTTACCATCCGCCTAGACGCACAGTTCGGGACCCCCTACCCGAGATCTGCCGGTTTTGACACCGACATTGGTGCTTTCATTGAGAGTTCCTCTGTGTCGTCACCAATAGGCTCGATGGCTTCTTCGATCATCAACAACGACGCAGTCCAGGGTGAGACTTTTCTCCCCGGACAGATCTTCGTATTCGGCGGCTTTGCACTGCGGGCCAATTCGCTTGGCCATCTGGAGCAGATCAAAAGCTACGCCCCTGGCCGTCAGGTTAGATTTGGAAGTTTGAACTTCACGGCTGACATCCGCGGAGACTTGATCTTCGATGGATTCGAGTCACAGCCGAGCGCGCCGCACTGTCACGATGGGCATGATTTAGCTCTGCAGCCGGATAGTGCCCTGGAGGCCGCACACGAGTCCGCTCCGACCCTCAATTCGGAGCCGGCTGCGCAGATCGAGGACGGGTGGCTAGACACCGCCTCGGGGGCTACAACCTCTACAGCGATGGAGCCGAATACTGACCTTATACCTTGTGAAGCTCGTGACTCCGAGGTGCCGGACTCCTCGCCGGACTCCGAACCTCCCGCGCCCCCTCCAATCGAATCCGATTGGGCGCCGATCATGGAGTTCACCGCTGCTGACATCTTTCAACACTCACCTTTCGGCGACATCCTGAGTTTGCTAAAGTATCTCTCGTTATCAGGAGAGACCTGGCCGGACTGCGGCCAGGACGGTTGGGATGCGGACGATGAAGAAATCCAAGGCCCACCCACCACCCACTTAGTAGCCACTGTCGACGATCTAACCGACATGCTAGACTTCGACTCCGAAGACATCGACAGTATGGACGACGATGCCGGAGACGACCAAGGACCAGCACCTACTGGGCACTGGAAAGCCACCTCAACTCACGTATACATGGTGGATACACCAAAAGGAAGCGATAACGAGGAACAACGGGACATGGCGAAGGATAACTCCCCCGACAAACAACCAAAACAGCGACGCAAGCGCCGCCCGAAGTCCCGCCTCGATAACAACGGCACCCATACTGACCCAGCCTTAGAGCAGGGCGAAGCAGTGGACGATGAACATGCCACCAAGCAACCATCCAAACAGGATGAATTAGACAAGCAACCCATCCCCAGCGAAAACAACAGTCCAGACGATCTCACGCCGGACACATCACCGGAGCATAAGAACCTTCACAAAAGGCTCGTCGCCACTGCAAGAAGTTTGAAGAAGCAAAAGCGGAATCTCAAAATAGCGGAGGACGCACTCAGAATGAGATGGAGCAAAGTACTCAATACCGCAGATAAACGCGGCGATAGCCACCAGGCAAAGAGCTACCCGAAGCGCAAGCTGTTGCCCGAATTTGACGAGGAGGCCGTAGAGCCCCCACAGTCAAAAAAGAAAGAGGCCGCCTGGCCGGATAGACGACCAGATGACAGGCTAAGAGCGGCAAGCGGCGCCGCACACAAGCCGGCACACGATCCACATAAGAATCCTCGCAAAAAGGATGGCCCGGTCAGGTCCATCTATGGGCCAAAAAAGAAGACTCCAGGGAGAAACACAACCCGCCAAGTGTTTGAAGACAACGGCACACCTAAATACAGGGGCGCCGCACACCCACTATGTTTCACCGATGAGGTACTAGATCATGAATTTCCAGCGGGATTCAAACCCGTAAACATAGAGGCATATGACGGAACAACAGACCCCGGAGTTTGGATTGAGGATTATATCCTACACATACATATGGCCAAAGGAGATGATCTCCATGCCATAAAATACCTACCCCTCAAGCTCAAAGGGCCAGCTCGGCATTGGCTCAAAAGCCTCCCAAAAATACCATTGGAAGTTGGGAAGAGCTCGAGGATGCATTTCGAGCAAATTTTCAGGGGACTTATGTCCGTCCTCCGGATGCAGACGATTTAAGTCACATAACTCAACAGCCCGGAGAGTCAGCACACAAATTCTGGAACAGGTTCCTCACCAAAAAGAACCAAATAGTCGACTGTCCGGACGCCGAAGCCTTAGCAGCCTTTAAGCATAACGTCCGAGACGAATGACTCGCCAGACACCTCGGCCAGGAAAAACCAAGAACAATGGCCGCGCTAACAAGCCTCATGACCCGCTTTTGCGCGGGGGAAGATAGTTGGCTGGCAAGATGCAGCACCAGCGACCCGAGTACATCCGAGGTCAGGGATGGAAATGGAAAATCACGACGCAGAAAAGATCAGCGCCGGAATAAGGAAAAAGGCCCAAATAGCACGGCGGTCAACGCCGGGTTCAAAAGCTCTCGACCGAATAATAAAACACTGCCTCTTAAGGACAACAGTGATGAGCTATCCAACCTAAACAAAATCCTGGATAGGATATGTCAAATCCATAGTACCCCCGGGAAGCCTGCAAACCATACCCACAGAGATTGTTGGGTCTTCAAGCAGTCCGACCGACTTAACGCCGAACACAAGGGGCTCGACACACCAAGCGAAGACGACGAACCCCACAAGCAACACGCCGGAAAACAGAAGACTTTCCCACTAGAAGTCAAAACAGTGAACTCACTTCATGTGATAACAAGGAAAAATAGTGCGGCACCTGCTAAAACACGCGCTGCACGTTCCACCCCAGCAGAATCCCGAAATTGGATGTTTAAACCAATCACTTTCGACCATCAGGGTTACTCCAGAAGTGTTCGAAATGCAGAAGGGACTGCTTTGTATTGGATCCCATAATCGACGGACTACAATTCACACAAGTCCTAATGGATGGCGGCAGCGATATAAACCTGCTATACCAGGACACCATCCGCAGAATGGGGATAGACCCTACCAAAATTCACCGTAACAACACTTCCTTCAAAGGAGTGACGCCTGGCCTTTACGCAAATTGTACAGTCTCTGTACTACTAGAGGTCGTGTTCGGTTCATCCGATAACCTCCGTCGCGAAAAGCTCATTTTCCATATCGCTCCATTCAAAAGTAGCCATCAAGCACTACTGGGACGCGAAGCTTTCGCCCGCTTTAACGCAATACTGCATTATGCGTCTCTTACGCTTAAAATGCCCGGTCCACGCGGCATAATCTCATTAAAGGGTAACTCTGAGTGTTCCTCGACCACGGAAAACGTGAGACTGCCTTGACAGCCACACACTAATCCGACCTTGCTGGTCAAAGCCCCTAAAAACAGGTCATTCAGACCTCGGACACGGTTAGGCGAGTCCGGCATAAATAAACAAGGGGCTTCCCAGCCGCATACCTCTTTACAAGGGGTTGCACGTATAAACTATGAGAGCCAATAAAGCTCAACTTTATTCATCTTCCAAATCATACTTTATTTTTAATACATCTTTTGCACGATATTTTTTCCAAACTAAGTTCTTCTCTTTCATAGATGAAGCATGTGCTACACCCGTCCAGGATATAGCACAACGGAGACACAGGCGCAGACGTGCAGCAGGGACCCGTTGCAACGATTCTTTTCAGATTAAGACCCTGCATAAACCTTTCTTACTGTCTCTTGTTGATACACATCCCCTGGTTTCCTACCATAACCGAGGAGGAGGCTGGCGTTTTGGCATCGGCCGCGTTAGAAGTTCTCGCCCGTACCTGGACACTAGGGGCTTAGGGCATTGTTCTGCCCGGTATCATAAAGACCGAATACCTCATGGAGTGTTCGACGTCTCGAGTTAGGCCTTATATGCATCAGCTCCGAATCATGTCTTTGGTCAAATGTTGGGTTTGCCCGGCTCCTGTGTTTTGCTGCCTTACGTTCCGCTCCATCGGCTAATGCGGCACCAAGAGAACTACTGCGATTGTGCCCCGGTTCGGCCGGGCGAGCACCTCAGTAGAGAAAGCCGAAAACTGACTGTCATGATATAGCGAGAGACTGGTCAACCACTCGATCGACTACTGGAATGTTTAGAATTCCTCCGCTTTGATGAAGGACCGCTTTCTGGTCAGGCACATACGCGCCCCGAGTTCGGAGAGCGCGATGCCTCTAGGAGCTATATAGTAGCCCCACCATCGAGCTCCTATGGCTAAGTGAAAGTGATAAAGCATTATAGTCCGGTTGCCTAGTTTGCTATGCTATCACCTCCTTCAAAGGACCAAGACGTTGGATTAAGTGTGAAAAAGCACTTTTTTTGCAAACACCCCCGCACCATGTGCGTGGGGGCTGAAGCCAAAGACTGCCATCTTTCAGGTTATACATACGTATACGGCCGCATAGGAGATAGTTCAATACTTGAACGCACAAGTATAAAAATCCATTACATTATAAACATGATCTCACAAATCATACATGTCATTTGAACATAACATCTTTCGAGCACTGCGACTCTATTAAACGAGCGCCCTGCAGGACTTCCTCAAAATAGTGCTCGGCGGGTAATCGGCTTTTGTCCGAACCCCGGGATGCAACATCGGTGGCATCCATCTCCCCCCAGTATGTCTTAACACGGGCGAGAACCATCCGTGCACCCTCTATGCATGCCGACCGCTTCATCACCTCGATACGCGGCACCGCCCCAAGGAATTGTTGCAACAAGCCAAAATAACTCTCCGGCTTGGGCCTTTCTGGCCACAGATGAGCCATCACAACCGTCATGGCAAGTCCGGACAATCTATTCAGCTCAGCCCACTCCGCCAACCGATCAGTCAACGGAAGTGGATGCTCCGGACTATGGAATTGAGACCAGAAAAGCTCTTCCATTTCGTGATCCTTCTGGCTTCGGAAGTGCACGACTGCGTCCGCCGCACTCGCCGCCAAATCCAGATAAGGATCCTCCGCACCACACAATTGGCCCAACTGAGCATACTTCGGATCCGTGAACTTCCTACACAGCAGAAAGGGCTTTCCAGCCGCAATGTCTCCGGCCTGACGCAGTTCCTCCTTCATAGCCCGCATCGCACTACGGGCATCCTTGGCTTCGGCAGCGGCCTTCTTCAGGTCCTCTTGCTCCGCTCGGCGTTCTCTTTCAAGAACCTCATAGTGGTCGGTAGCATATTTTAATTTCACGGCCATTCCGGCCATCTCCTCCCTGCTTCGGTAGTGAGCAGCCTTTTTGGCTTTTAGCTCTTCCGCTGCCTTCGAGGCAGCCGCATCACTTTTCCTGGCTTGCTCCTTGGCTCGACAACTCTGCTCAAAGGTCTTCCACAGCAGCGGAACCATCTGCATCAAGCATACAAATTGTAAGGAACGGGCATCAGCTCCCTTACTAGGTGACCACGGAGCAACCACCTACCTTGTGACTCGTTAAGTCGTTTATTGACCAGCGCGATGTCCGCATCCGCAACATTGAGTTGTCGCTTCAGCTCGCCAACTCCATCAATCCGGCTGGCCACCAAACATTCCGCCACCTGCATAGGAAAGGCGACATTCTATAACTGAGATTATGATCCTCGGCACGCTGTCGCTTTCGACAGCATACCAAGTCTCAGGGGCTACTATCTATATAGGGCGCACTCCATGTGCAAAACTGTCAAAAGGTATGTCATTTTTTGCGTACCTCAAACCCCGTCAGCAAACTTCCGACAGCCTCATGCAACCCGCTCTCGGCGGATGAGATCCTTTCAATCACCATACTCATTAATGTGCGGTGATCTTCTGAGATAGACGCCCTCTCGAGCAAATCCTGCAGCTCCACCGGCCGTACTCCAGTGGGTGCCGAACTCCCCGGCCCCGCCGGACTCGGGGAGACCCTCCGTGATGACACCTCAGGGTCGTCCGCCCCGCCCGACGGGGAGGCAGATGGAGGCGTTTCGCTCTCCATCATCTCTGGACGAAGGTCCCCCGAAGATGAGCTCTGCTGAGAAGGGATGAGATCCGAACTACAAGGTGAAAGCTTCGCTTACCCTTAGAAATGAAGTAGGGGTGTCCCCTATTAAAAAATTCCCCTTTTTTACTTACGGCTCGCTGGAGGGCTGATTCCTTTGGGGAGACTGTGCGGCCGGGGCTCTTCCCGGCACAGGACCTTTCGGTGCAGATTTCTTTCCCCGCTTTGAGGCCTTGGCCTCCGGGTCTTCGGAAGCGATCCTCTTCTCCCCCTGGAGGGAGGGATTCTCGATTCCCCCCGTACTGAAAGCCTCCTTGGCAGAGGTGGTAGTTTCCCTGTGCCCCCCTTCGCCCTCCTCCGAAGGTGCAACCTCCAACATTTTGATTAACACGGGATCCGGCGTGGTCTCAGGGAGGGGGGCCGGACACCATATCAGTTTTGCTTGCGCTATCCACTCCTGTCCAAGGGATAGCTGGTTAAAAGGCAAACCCATGATAAATAAATGGACAATGTGTCCAGACACAGGGCTACTTACTTGAGTATCCGGGCGATTGCAGCTTAGGCCAGCGTCCTCGGTCAAGTCCGGACGCATCTCTTGTGATCCGAAGAACAGTTTGTACATCTCCACGGGTGTCAAACCCATGAAGTGTTGGAGAGCTCGTGGTCCCTCCGGATTAAATTCCCACAGGCGGAGGGGGCGACGTTTGCAGGGCAGAAGCCGCCGAATCAGCATAACCTGTGCCACTACGACCAGATTGATCTCCCTTTCTTGGAGGTCTCGAATCCGGCCCTGCAACAGGGGTACGTCTTTGGACGGCCCCCAGTCAAGCCCTTTGTTGACCCATGACGTCAGCCGTTATGAAGGGCCCGGGCAAAAGGCGGGCGGCGGCCTCTGTCTGCTGCCCCTGGGAGCGGTGATATAGAACCACTCTTGTTACCACAAGCCGAGCTCCTCCTGAAAAGAGCCCTCGGGCCATGGAGCATCGGCCCTCTTGCTTATAACCGCCCCGACGCACTCCGCCTGACGCCCCTCAATCATCTTCAGCTCCACGTTGAAGGTTTTGAGCCACAATCCTAAGTGAGGGGTAGTGCGGAGGAAGGCTACGCAGACGACAATGAATGAGGAGATGTGGAGGATGGACTCCGGAGCCAAATCATGGAATTCCAGCCCATAGTAAAACATGAGCCCCCTCACGAAGGGATCCATCGAGAAGCCTAAACCCCGACGGAGGTGAGACACGAACACGACACTCTCGCTGGGCTCGGGAGTAGGAATAACTTGCCCTTGGGCAGGCAACCTATGCGAAATCTCGTAGGTTAAGTACCTGGCGTCTCTCAGCTTTAGCACGTCCTCTTCCGTAACGGAGGAGGGCATCCACCGGCCTCGTAGATCGGAGCCGAACATTGTCGAAGGTCGAAAGTACCCGAATCTGGAGCTCTGGGTGTTGGAACTCGGGGCGAGGGGCGAATTCGATTGAGGATTGAAGAAAAAGAACGGGCCTTGGTCTCATTATAAAGAGGGAGAATACCAAGAGCCGTCCCCGTGACCGTTTGGGACCCGCCTTCGATGGAGGGGGCGTGGCAATGGGCGCGGTTGGGTTACCCACGTCCGTATTGATGAGAATCCCGGAATAAGGGGAACACGATCTCTGCTTTGACAAGACGTGCCAAGGAAACCGCTTCACTAAACACGCGGAGGTGGTATAATAAAAACGATTCAAGTAAAGGCTTGGTTGTGGTGTGACATCACGCCACAAAATACGTCAGCAGATTGAACTTGTGTAAATATTATTCTCTCTACGGTGGTATGTGGAATTTATTTTGCAGAGCCGGACACTATCCTGGTGTTCACAATCTTCTCTAAATTATTCGAAGGAGGAACCCGCCTTGCAATGCCGAAGACAATGTGCGCGCCGAACTCATCGTCATTGAAGCCTGGTTCAGGGGCTACTGAGGGAGTCCTGGACTAGGGGGTGTCCGGATAGCTGAACTACCATCATCGGCCGGACACCAAGACTATGAAGATACAAGATTGAAGACTTAGTCCCGTGTCCGGATGGGACTTTCCTTGGCGTGGAAGGCAAGCTTGGCGATACGGATATGTAGATCTCCTACCATTGTAACCAACTCTGTGTAACCCTAGCCCTCTCCAGTGTCTATATAAACCGGATGGTTTTAGTCCGTAGGACGAACAACAATCATACCATAGGCTAGCTTCTAGGGTTTAGCCTCCTTGATCTCGTGGTAGATCTACTCTTGTAATACCCACATCATCAATATCAATCAAGCAGGACGTAGGGTTTTACCTCCATCAAGAGGGCCCGAACCTGAGTAAAACATCGTGTCCCTTGTCTCCTATTACCATCCTCCTAGACGCACAGTTCGGGACCCCCTACCCGAGATCCGCCGGTTTTGACACCGACAGTTCCGATGACACAGGCCTCGTTGGAGGTCGGACCTGTGTTAGGCTCTAACGCGGTTGAGTCTGTGGTTTCCGTGGCGGGGTTGAGTTTCCCGTCCTTGGATGGCGCGTTCTGCTATGGATCTAGGGCCGGAGCGATTATAGGTGATGTCTCCTAAGCATAGTCCGATGACAGATTTAGGACATGTTCATCGTGGCGGCAGGGTGCAGCTGTCATGGGCTCGAATCTGTCGAAGATCAAGTCTCCGCGGATGTCGGCGGTGTAGTTCAAGCCTCCAAACCTGACCTGATGGCCAGGGGCGAACCTCGGTCTGTTCCAGATGGCCAAGCGAGTTGGCCCGCAGTGCGAATCCGCCGAATACAAAAATCTGTCCGGGGAGAAAAATCTCACCCTAGACTACGTTGTTGTAGATGATTGAAGGGGCCAAGCCTTATGATGACGACGCAATGGAACTCTCAATGAAAGCACCAATGTCGGTGTCAAAACCGGCGGATCTCGGGTAGGGGGTCCCGAACTATGCGTCTTAGGCTAATGGTAGCAGGAGGCGGGGGACACAATGTTTAGCTAGGTTCGGGCCCTCTCGATGGAGAGAATACCCTACTTCCTACTTGATTGATCTTGATGATATGGGTATTACAAGAGTTGATCTACCACGAGATCGTAGAGGCTAAACCCTAGAAGCTAGCCTATGATTATGATTGTTGTCGTCCTACGGACTAAACCCTTCGGATT